>NC_090869.1:19190499-19215499 GCF_036669935.1 Montipora foliosa | reverse complement strand
AGTTGACTGAGATGCGAGTAGCTGAGAAAATGGTCGAAACTTCATCTTCTTAGCCAAGATTCAGTAACCCCATCCAAATCAGCTCAAGAAGCTCCTTGTTGCTTTTAACTTTGCGCGTGGTCCATCCATGCACCCCTTAAGGTTCTTTCAATCTTTTTTTGTTGTTTTATGTTTTTTTGTAGGCATTGCTGTGTTCCATATAATTTTATCAGCATTTTCGTGAAAAGAATTTTACCAAAAGTTACGTCATATAACCCCTTAAAGTAATAGCCGAAAGAAAATTGCTTTTTCATTAAACCGTAATTCATACCAAAATAATCATGCTGTTCCATAGCATTTGAATTTTCCGAGTGTGTGGTACCCTTGCTCTCCTGTGTCTCCAGTATCTCCAAACCTGAGCTGTTTAACTGGAAGCTCTGTCTTGTCAGTGAGGAGACCGCTGTCTTCACGCCAGACCTTGTCATTCTTATCACAGTTACAACCAAAGCGAGAGTCTGCGCATGAGTTGGTCATCACGCATGTGCACTTTTTATGACCAGATGCTCCACCCCAATGAGTCATTTTTTTGGAGTCACGTGACACCCACCATCCATTGAGTTCGTAGCGAAAAAGTCGAGCTTTATAACACTCATACTTGATAAACTGTTCACAGTGTAAGGAGACTCTGGTGAGCATCGCCAGCTGTGACAGACTCGCTCCGGTGTACCGAATGTCACGTGAGTAACAACCAGCTGGTTCACATCCTTGGACAAGCGTTTTCTTTCTCACTGTCGTGACTGATAATTGATACACCAACTCCACTCTTGTCATTCATGTTACAAGTGACCTCAAACGGTGGCAAACCTCCTTCACCGTCAGGATCAATGACGTAACCTCCACTCATTGAAGAAGGGTTCAACCTTTTCAAAGAGGTACAAGATTTGGCGAATCCTTCAGAGAAAAAATATAATTGCTACTGGCCGATTTTGTAGTGGTATTTCTACTGAGCTAATAAATGAGGGTAGTTTTACAATGGATTTCACGAAACATTGGCCGCGCCGTTTCCGAGCTTGGTTGCCAACCCGGGAACTGGGGCGGGTAATTCAAAAGTTCATTGTCAACGGTCCAATGAAATAACAATTTCACAATGAACTTTGGCAACTTCGCTCCGAAAGTCGGTACGAGCTTGCCAACAAAGTTCACAGCGAAGTTACCTTGCGAGTAGTTGGTTTCTCCTACACTTCTCTCGATTCTGATCCTGAGTAAAATCACAGTTAGGTTTTAGATTGAACACTCTTCAGTTGAGTTCTAGACTGCTTTAACATTGTTAATTTTGTGCGTGAATTTATTGCAATGGCCGATGGAGGCCTTAACGAAGAAGAACTTCTTGGAAATTTGTCCGAGTATGACTCGGCAACTAAAGCGGCGGACGTTCTACCCCATTCATTTTCAGTCAACAAACAGGAAGCTCCTGCCTTTATCTCGCCAGAACAGATCTCCTCGCTGACTTCAGCGATTCAGAGTCTGACGGAGAGATTTGTGGAAAGCCCTGATGCAAACCTACGAAGGGAAAAGCCACTGCCATTAAGGTTACCGTATACCTTCAGGGGTGTCTCGCGTCCGAGCAATGCAGCGAGTCCGATTTAAACTGTAGATACCTAAACCCCTATATCAAATAAAAGCTTATAAAGCTGGCTATCAAACCATATCAAGTATTTAGAAATTAAATGAATTGTCGAAGTTTTCACGACCTCTAAATGCGAGCGTCCGAATCACCTTTTCAAAGCTACAAGTGAAAGCAAATTTTGCTTTCGCTATTTTATTTTGTTTCTCCGTTTTCCGACCCAAAGCGCTAAAAAAGGGTGTCTACGTTTTGCCATACTCACTTACAGTGAAAAGTTATAGAACGTTTTCGAAATAGTATTAAAAAAATGTGAAGTGTTGGTACAAAAATCGCTCTCAGAGAAAAAATATTTTGAAATAAAATATTTGCAGACACATTTTTGTTCTTTATATGTTAACCTAGCCACTATCAAGATTTCGGGGCAATCGGACAAATTCCCTCTGAGTTTTAGCTCTTTAAAGTGTCCGCTTCGAGTGAAAAAATTGATTCGAGAAAACAGCGCTAAGACTGTCAATCAGACGGGTAATTTTTACTTCCGGCCAAAACGTAAAACCGCCATTTCTCCGCCAATATTTAATCTTTTTGAATAATTTCCTTTTTACATTTCAAGGCTTCAGTGCTGCTACCTCTGCAGCCAAGGCAGCCGATGTTACGATTGACGATATAATGGACGCAGCAGGCTGGAGATCGGACAGTACCTTTGCTCGATTTTATGACAGGCCTGTGCAAGCTGAGGCATCTGCCAATGCTTTTTCTCATGCAGTTATCAGTACCACTTGAACAGTTAGTTTTATTAGGCCTGTTCGTTTGCCAATTCATATTCTCAAAAAAAAAAAAAAGGTTGCCGTTTACAACACCAACTGTATTGTGCTAATATTTGGTGTCCATGGTGCTTTAAAATCACACGTGACCTCCGTTTGTATGCAAATGCGAGGTAGAATTGGAAAATTAAACGAGATTTACCTGGAAGTTGAAGTTTGATTAAGATTCTACCGTAGCATTTGCAGGAATGAAGAGGCCACACCCCACCTCTTCCTGATACCCCTACTATGTCTTACATGTCCACCAAATAAATCTTCGTCTGTAAAGCCTGAGCTCAAAGTGTATGCTTGCTATCTCACGTGGCCTCTTTATTGCGGCAAATGCTACGGCAGAATCTTAATCAAACTTCAACTTCCAGGTAAGTCTCGTTTAATTTTCCAATTAGATTGCATGAAACACAAACAACATTGAGTCCCTCTAACACAAAGTCCGATTTTTAAAAACATACTCCTTCACAATGACAAACTCCGATGTTTCGAATTTGAGAAAACGAAGATGTCCGGCTAAGAGCTTCCGTTGGTTTTTTTTTCACTAATTTCCGTGATGAATGAAGGACAGATCCCGATCATTCGAAAGTAACAGTACAGGAAAATGAATACAAAAGCGTTTTGGCTACTACCATTATTCCGCAACCGGTGCCAGGGGCAGGGTCGGGGTCGGGGTGTCTCTTTTTTTTCCAATTTTTTTTGGTCCAATTTGATTTCCGAATGTTTGGCATCTTTCCTTCATTTATAGTGGAAATTAGTCAAAAAAAATAAGAAACACCGGGTTTTTCGAAATTAAGAGAATTTCCGACTGAAATTAGAGTTTTTGTCGGTAACATACGCTAACTCCTAAAGACACTGAAGATTCGCTTAGCTCAACATTTTAGAACCACATTTAATGTTTAATTCGTAAAAACCTTCTCCGCAATACAATTAATAACCAAACAAAACATAGTCACAGTTCCACGATGGTTGTCACGCAAAGTTGTAATTTGCTTGTTTCCGCAAAATTGTTGTCAATGTTGTTGCGTTTTTATCGTAAAATTGAATTCGATCCCTTGACGTCCGAATAGAATTGGCTGGCAAGTTCCTGTGCGAGTCTGACTTTACTACAAACCGTCTCTAGTAAAGTCAGACGACAACATTGACAACAACACGAATAAACAAGCAAATGATAACGTTGCGTGACTGCGTGACGACCATCTTAGAACTGTTACTGTTGTTGTTTTTTACGAAGTAAACATTACAATGCGATTTAAAGTGTGGAGCTCAGCGAGTCTTCAGTGCCTCTGACAGATGTCCCTTAAGAGCTTTCATAGCTTCCGCGGGTTCCTTAATTTTTTTATTCTTTTTGCGCCAGAAATGAAGGACAAATGCCCGTCATTCGAGAATAACAGTACAGGAGAATTGAACGACAAAAATTGAAACAAAAAATTTGGAAAAGAAAAGACATCCCGACCCCAACCCCGACCCCGACCCCGACCCCGGCCCCGGCCCCGCGTTTTGGATACTACCCTTCCACCTTAACAAAACATAACGCTCTTAGTTATTTTCCATCTTTTCAGATTTGGACAAATGTAAGTTTTGTTCAAGTATCGGTAGAAGTTTCGGAAGAAGTTTATTGACATTCCCGCGGTTATTTGACTTTGCCAATCATAAATTGCAACATGTATACCCTCCTCCGTCCGTCAAGTTATCAATCAATCAATCAATCAATCAAATTCCACACTCAAACTTTTTATTGGTACATGTACTACTATAAGCCGTTTGTATGAATAATCAAGATCTTCTTGTATTGAAGATTTTGATGCAACATTTTGAATCAAACAAACATTACTGTTCCAACAGTTTTCCCTGAATTTCCTCCGCACTTATAATTGGTTGTTGCTGTTTGCAATATTCGGTATACATTACGACATCATCACTTCTTGCCGTTCTGGTTTTACATCCTCCATTCCCGTGTTTGGAGTCTCTGCGTTTACAATATTCGTTACAGTACTCTTAAGAAAATTCATTTGCCTTCCAATTTCCCACGCCCTGCTAACATAGCCTTTCTTAACTCGACGAGAAAGAAAGGACTCTGCAGAAATCGTGTTAAGTCTTTATTAACCGCGCGGTCATGGGCCGAGCGCGGTTCTTGCCCTGTACGTTGTTTGTTTTTTTGTTTTTTTTCGTTTTGTCGGTGAGCAGACCCAAAACTTCCACTCGGCCATATAGTCAGTGGGACTTCCATTCACACAACTTATGATGTTTTTTCGCCAAAAGCTGTTAAAACGTTAATGTACTTAAAATTTTATGAATATTCCACTCTTTATTTAATACAAAATATATTGCCTTTTAGTGTTATTGAAGCGCTTGATACGAAGTGAGTATTGAATACATAAAAAACCATTACGTCATCCATGGAATGTGTCGACGTTGCAACATTCATTGGTAGGGAAATAACCACCGTACTAAAGATAGCCGTGGATATCGTAATTCTTGACTCGTGTGACTACTTTGCTAGCCCTTTACTCGTGTAAAAAAACAATTAAATTTAATCGTGACTCTTAAGAAAGAAAGCTGTAAGTTGTGAATACTGTTATTATCGTGTTGTTTATACCCATACATATCCCGAAGAAATTTCCCAATGGCTACGACTGATGGTGCAATCGGAGATTTCAAAGCGGCTATAAGTGATGGTGCGATGAGTTCGTGAGTAGTCGTTGTTCTGTTACAGATTGATCAGGTGATTTTGTGTCTACAGTAATCAATGAATCATCAAGGGCTACTTTGGAATGTGCACTACGTATAGTGGTGAGAAAACAGATAAATTTTCAAAGCGCAGTTATAAGATCTAAAAGATCTTCTGGTTGAATCTGCGCGAGCCGTTGCTTGGAGACAGTTTCAAAACCAGGCCAAGTCTGGATCGCACTCAAGACGCCATGTTGATTTTCGTACTGAAGGCTCGATTTTGACCTTCGCCTTGTCAAAAATATGATGCGCGCGTTGCCTAAACCGGTTTGACCGGAGTGACTAGCCCAGAAAGTTGGTCTGCGGCGACCTAAAAGACTTGACACGTTTTCTGCGGAGCTTCTCTTTCTCGCCCTCTGGTGAATTTCCCTATGAACACCGCCATTACAATACAATACATATTTAAGTGACCGCTCCCCATGACATCATAGACTTCCTGTTTTACCGAGAATGTGAATATTTAAACACACTTTATGCGTCACCTCTGCACAAAATGATTTCACAAATTTGAAAAGTGTTACTGAAAAATACACAATTGTGAAGTAAAAATGTCAAGTTTGTGGTTGTTGAAAATCACGGGAAAGTCCCTTGATTTCTCCTGTTCCATTTGATTATGCGAATATTTAAACATATCGTTTTCCAATATTTAAAAAAATACAACCACACTTTTGAATTTACGGAACATGTTTCGATGTTTCAAACATCTTCTTCAGCCATAGTGAGTGTAACATTAAAATGTTTACAAGATAATTCGTATATATATATAACAATCAATACAATGATTCTTTGTAGATTAAATGTTCGTTACAAGTAGGTAAAATTCAAACGAACCAACAATATTATAGAGAACACACCTGACATAACGGTAAAAGTTTAAAAGTGTAATGCTAAACTGACATGATCAACTTGTTTGTTGAGTTCGGGTTTCAACCACTCAATATGGAAACTCTCCTTGATTTTGAGTTGATAGAAAGAAGTAGCATTATCAATAATTTTGAAGCAAGAAAGGTAAAGGTAAAGGTAAAGGTACACCTTATTTAACGTCGGAAGTTCCTTTACTCTCTAGAGAGTATTCTCCCAGGAAGCCGACGGTGCGCTCATTTTACCCCCCCTCTTTCCATCAGTGCTCCGTTTTATGGGTATTTAAAGCTACTTAGGCTACACTGAAAGGAAAGAAGTCGAAACAAGGATGTGAGATCTGGGGATCGAACTCAAGACCTTACGCACCGAGGCCGCGCATTAACCGACTGTGCAACCCTTGCTCCTCAGCAACATCACAATTATCGTGACAATTTTTAGAAAAACTAAGATGCTTGAAAATATGAGAATTTTTATCCCGGAAATTAAAGGTGCTCATTTACACGTGAGTAGAAATGCCTGTTGGTTTCACCAACGTAGCGAGCACCACAGCCCGCACAAGTAAATTTGTATACAACACGTGATTTGAGAGAATCCGGAATGAAATCCTTTGGACTAAAAATGTTGCACAGTTTGAATGGAGAGAAAATTACTTTAACATTTAAATCCTTGCAATACTTGTTGATAATAGATGAAATTTTCTTTCTGGTATAAGATGAATAGAAACCGATGTAAGGTAGTTTGTAAAAATGGCAGTTGGATACATCATGTTTAGGGGCTTCTTTTGTAGTAACATTTCTAAGATAACCTTGAATGGACTTGTCAATTAACCAACTGGGAAACATATTACGTTTCAAAATAGTAGTTAGAGTATTGATATCGTTTTGAAAACCCTCAGTAGTGTTGTTAATTTTATATGCCCTGTCGATGAGAGTTTTAATTAACCCTAATTTGTATTGAAAGGGAGTAAAACTGAAATAATTTGTAAGTAGACCAGTGTAAGTCTTTTTTCGAAAAACAGAAGTGATACAAGAACATTCGTTGTTACTTGATCTCTGCTTGGATAATAATGCATCTAAAAAAGGCAATTTGCCATCTGCTTCTGTTTCCATTGTAAACTTAATGTTGGGATGGCATTTGTCAAGGTATTGAAAAAACATATCTGCATCACGTGTAAATGAGCACCTTTTCCGGGATAAAAATTCTCATATTTTAAGCATCTTAGTTTTTCTAAAAATTGTCACGATAATTGTGATGTTTCTTGCTTCAAAATTAATGCTACTTCTTTCTATCAACTCGAAATCAAGGAGAGTTTCCATATTGAGCGGTTGAAACCCGAACTCAACAAACAGGTTGATCATGTCAGTTTAGCATTACACTTTTAAACTTTTACCGCTATGTCAGTTGTGTTCTCTATAATATTGTTGGTTCGTTTGAATTTTACCTACTTGTAACGAACATTTAATCTACAAAGAATCATTGTATTGATAGTTATATATATATATATGAATTATCTTGTAAACATTTTAATGTTACACTCATATGGCTGAAGATGATGTTTGAAACACCGAAACATGTTCCGTAAATTCAAAAGTGTGGTTGTATTTTTTAAAATATTAGTAACACTTGTGCTATCCAGACCATATAGTTTTCCAAAAAAATCATCTGCTTGCCTTCGCTTGTGTCCAGCATTGGATGCCAGTATTGGATTTATTATTTGTTTCTTTGTCTGTGCCCAAGATTGGATGCTGTAAGCTGAAACCAGCCCTGAAGATTGTTTTTGTTTTCTGTTAATGTTTTCTGATAATGTTTTCTGATGTTTTCTTTTATTGTTATCTGATTTAGTTATATGATTTTGAACCAAAATCATATAACTAAATCATATAAAAAAATCAGGTAACAATAAAAGAAAACATTAACAGAAAACAAAAACAATCATCAGGGGTACTGTAATTTTTAACAAATCATTATAAACAAATTTTGTGATAAAATTTTGTACAGAGATTTTGTGATACAATACAATAAAATTTCCCGTATTAATTTGGATTTCAGATTTTGTAAACAAATCTTGAAAATGACCTGGTACTCCCAAATACTATACTACTCATAAGCGTCTAGGGTATGTGATACTATATCATTCAATGGGACACAATGTCAATGCTGCACTGATGTTATACTAAATTCAAAGAAGCAGCGGCAAGCACAATGAATCTTAAAGTTTTCAAAGTTCTGCCATAGTGTGTGGTAGGTTTCATGGGAGTCATACCACAAGCCACCTGCCGGAGGGGCAATCTTCCAACTTTATGGACCAATAGGAAAATGAGGCAACTAGTTAGGGGCGGTCGACAAGATGAACAGTTCAAAGGCTACCATTATCGTTTTATCTGAGTACTCAATTTACCACTTATAATTTGATTATTTTCACTTTTTTAAAAGGTGTGGGTGAGTGCAACAGTAAAAGTCACAGTAGAAAAAACATATATGAATGAAAGTTAATAACAGCAAAGCTTGATTGTTTGACGTGTCGTAATTAATCACTGACATAGTAAGTACATTGTCAGTTATAAGAAAGACTAAATGAGTCGAAGAAATTAATGAGTCACTTCAGGGGCACCCAACGGATCTGTTCCTCACTTTATCTGTTCCCCAGAGGAATCTTGCTGGCTGGCAAAAATACAGGTGTTCCGATGAGCTGGCTGGGAAATTTATCATTGATAGAGGTTTTGCCTGGGAATTACTGACTCAACCCGAGCTGGCTGTAGAAACTCTGAAGACTGAGAACGACAAACGACGGCTGGTCAGAGTGATTGCGCTTGCGGAAAAAACCTGTGTCGGATTTCTTCGGTCGTTTGTTATAGAAAAGCGCGCGGATGTTTCACAGATCGACGAACACGGATTGTGCTGTTTTCCTCATTTACATGTAAGATTAATTTCCATTGTTATTTTATCTGTATGCTGAGATTCTCGTGATGTTCTTCTACACTGAATTGAAATGAACAGAGTGAATTTAACAGTATTAACTTGTATTTTCATTCACAGTCGACCAGACTTTCGACGGTGTACAATGTGTTTGGTGTTAGCGTTTTCGGAGGTATAAGACTTCCTAATGTAGTTGTTTTAATGCTTTTTTTCGGTTATCTGTATTAGTCAAGTGCGTGATGATCTTTTACAGTTGAAGCGAATTGAGCCAACGATCGAATTGTAAAAAATTGACGGCAGTACGTATTTTTCTTATTCGTGTAGGCAGCCACGGGATCAACCAGGTGCTTTCCTCAAAGTGAACACAAGGTAAAAATCAAGAAAAATTCGCACTTATTTTAATTTAGTTTATTTCGTTAGAAAGACGATTTATTACTCTCGAGAACTCCTGCGAAGAGATCCTTTTGTAAGAACCCGTTGGCAGATATTTGGCATAATTATACAAAACCCTGTTTAGTTAACTAAAATCAAGCAGGTTCTATAATTATGTGAGTAACAGTTAAATTGCAATAAACACTTTATCCAAGGAGTTTGACTTTGAGATCGCAAATATTTATTTTTCTGGCAATCAGTACCTATATCTCCTACATACAAATTAGGACCTTGTCAACAATCCACTTTAAGCCTGCATCCAAGCATCCCTATTTTGCCAGACAAAAAATATATATATGTTCGTATATGCAGGCTTTTATTATTGTTTTTTTTTTCTCTGACTAAGAAAACTTTGTTGGTTTTGGTCAGACTGTGGTTTTAATTGTGAGAATGCTTCTGATGATCAGCTCTTTGTATTGGGTAGAGTGCTTAATTAAGACATACTTAGTCTATTGTTCTTACAATGTATGATTGTGTCAGCAATAACTGTTGTCATCAACACATACATTGACAAAACAATTATTTGTTATTGTGACCAACAGCACTAATTCTTTTTTACTTGGCAGATTGTTTACTTTTCCTTTTCAACAATCACAAATTATCTTTAGTCATACTTTGTCTCTGTACAAAGCCAAACTGAGTTAGGCTTGTGAAGATGGGCATTCTTTGTTTGTTCATTCTTACCACCCTCTCTCTTTCGTCAGGTTGAGTTAGGCTTGTGACGATGGCCATTCTTTGTTTGTTCATTCTTACGACCCTCTATCTTCCATCAGGTGGAGTTAGGCTTGTGACGATGGCCATTCATTGTTTGTTCATTCTTACGACCATCTCTCTTCCATCAGGTTGAGTTAGGCTTGTGACGATGGCCATTCATTGTTTGTTCATTCTTACGACCCTCTCTCTTCCATCAGGTTGAGTTAGGCTTGTGACGATGGCCATTCATTGTTTGTTCATTCTTACGACCATCTCTCTTCCATCAGGTTGAGTTAGGCTTGTGACGATGGCCATTCATTGTTTGTTCATTCTTACGACCATCTCTCTTCCATCAGGTTGAGTTAGGCTTGTGACGATGGCCATTCATTGTTTGTTCATTCTTACGACCCTCTCTCTTCCATCAGGTTGAGTTAGGCTTGTGACGATGGCCATTCATTGTTTGTTCATTCTTACGACCATCTCTCTTCCATCAGGTTGAGTTAGGCTTGTGACGATGGCCATTCATTGTTTGTTCATTCTTACGACCATCTCTCTTCCGTCAGGTTGAGTTAGGCTTGTGACGATGGCCATTCATTGTTTGTTCATTCTTACGACCATCTCTCTTCCCTCAGGTTGAGTTAGGCTTGTGACGATGGGCATTCTTTGTTTGTTCATTCTTACGACTCTCTCTCTTCCCTCAGGTTGAGTTAGGCTTGTGACGATGGCCATTCATTGTTTGTTCATTCTTACGACCATCTCTCTTCCGTCAGGTTGAGTTAGGCTTGTGACGATGGGCATTCTTTGTTTGTTCATTCTTACGACTCTCTCTCTTCCCTCAGGTTGAGTTAGGCTTGTGACGATGGCCATTCATTGTTTGTTCATTCTTACGACCATCTCTCTTCCATCAGGTTGAGTTAGGCTTGTGACGATGGCCATTCATTGTTTGTTCATTCTTATGACCATCTCTCTTCCGTCAGGTTGAGTTAGGCTTGTGACGATGGGCATTCTTTGTTTGTTCATTCTTACGACTCTCTCTCTTCCCTCAGGTTGAGTTAGGCTTGTGACGATGGCCATTCACTGTTTGTTCATTCTTACGACCATCTCTCTTCCGTCAGGTTGAGTTAGGCATGTGACGATGGGCATTCTTTGTTTGTTCATTCTTATGACTCTCTCTCTTCCGTCAGGTTGAGTTAGGGCATTCATGGTTTGCACTGAGAACTTTGTTTCCTTTTTGGCCCTCTATTCAGTTGTCTATTAAGTTTCAATTCTCCTTTAATGTGAATGGCTGCAAATCCGTGTCATTGGGAGGAAGATGCTCAACAGTTTTTCAGTCATGGTAACATTTTAAATTTTATTAAAATAATTTATGGCATGGAGAAAGTCCATTCAATTTGGCCAGTTTAAGTGCTAGACCTATATGGCCTGCAGAAATTTTACTGATCTTGTTATCCATCCAGCTCAAGATGTGACTGTCATATTTGGCGAGTCAAGGGAATTTTTTTTCAATTTTTCAGTTGATCTGGAAAGATATATAGCTAAATATGTTGACTGCTCTGCACCATGATGACAAATAGATCTTATTACCTCAAGCTGTTTTTTTTTGCCAATCCGCAAAGACATTCATGATAAATAAACATGTTTCAACTTAAGCATAAGGTTTCTGCATCTAAGAATTACAGGGGCTTGAGTCTACTTTTTACAAATACTAACAATCACAGGTTGCCTACATAATGTGTTTGACCCTTGGTATTATTGAATTTAGAAGCAATGTATGAGAATAGCAAAAAGTTCCATATTATTGTACAATTCTGGGATAAATATTTGCATATAAGATGAGAATAAACAAACCTTCATCCGAAATGTTCTGCTGTGTCGTTATTGTGGCTGCTTGTGGGAAATTTAGCGATTTCAAGGACGTGTGTTGCTCTGGTAAAAATTGCTACAATTTGCCATTTTCAGCCATAATAACAACATCACAAGATCATTTCAGATAGTTTATCCTCATCTTGTGTAAATATTTATTGCAGAATAGTACAATAATAATTATGGAACTTTTTGCTATTCTCATACATTGCTTCTAAATTCACCCTTTGTGTGGGTCCCCTGTGATAACAATGATTAGTGAGTCCATAGCTAGATCTGAAAACTCAATCAGCATTACTGCTGGCACTACTCAATTAATATTGGTCTCTAATTTATTTCCTTTTTAATTATTTTTCAGGCTACCATGGAAATAGCAAGGAATAGGACATTAGCAATTGTGTAACTGAAGAGATGAATAAAAATGTAAAATGAAGAGCTATTTCAAGGTTCCAGTTGTTCTACCTTATTGTAGACAAAATTATACAGGTTTATCCTAGCAAGTATTTTATTGCTTTTGTGTACAATGGTGCTAGGTATTATGAATTCTGTGCTCGCTTTCCAGGGTGACAAAAGGCTCCTAAAATTCAAACTGCTCGAGACAGCAGTACATGTAGAGTATCATACTAACACAAGAACTACAGCTGTGTGTTTCACATTATCGTTCCATTATCATTATCAATATAGGTATTGTTATTGTTATCATCATCATCATTATTATTAGTAGTAGTAGTAGTAGTAGTAGTAGTATTCCTTTCATTTATATATATATATATGATATATATATATATATATATATATTAATATGTTAATTAATTAATTAATTAATTTAATTCCTGGCTGGGAAATAAATTTGATCAGCTGGCTGGGAAACCAACCAATTTTATCTAGCTGGCTGGGAAATTTCTTGTGTGTCTTGCTGGGAAAAAGGAACAGATAATTTTTTCCCAGCAACACTGAAAAACACCTGAAAATGCCTTAATAACATTTATTTTCATTAACTGGGGTATAATAATACATTTTACAACAAATTGGTCGTTGGGTGCCCCTGTCACTTTGCCACCATATGATCGAACTAACGTCAGACGCAGCTATACTTTTTTATATTTCTACTTATGGTCTTTAGTCAACATTCAGTCCTATACAATAATGAACCTTTCGCTTATACAGCCATATATGTAAAGCAAACTCAATACACACTTTTTATTAGCATGCGCGGCTGAAATGTGAGATTCAGTCTACCTGCACAGCAGTGATGGGTTTGCCTGCAGCAGTGCTTGCCTCTGAATCAATTACCTTTTTCAGATTCTTCCTGGTTTTATCGATACTTCCAAGAATGAAATTTATACTTTGCTTCAAGGCCTTAGCTGCCTCTTCAAGGGAACTTAGATTTTTCCGGCAAGTGTTTTCGTGGTCTTTAGTTTCTTGAAACTCTTTGTACAGCTCCTCAAGCTTTTGAACTTGGCTGGCACCAAGGTCTCCCTGCATTGATTGGGCCAACTCGTCGGCCATCAACACACTCCAAATTATCAGTGCTGCATCCTTGCCCGCATTGGGCACGTATATTAGGTATTGATTCCCACTAAATTTGACTTGAAACCTTCCATTTTTCGCTTTTTGGGCGATTCCGCTTTTCAGAGATAAAAGGATACCTGCTGTGACATCAGGAGAGCTCACGAGGTTACTTTTGAAGCGATCTATTTCGGATTGAGGCACGTTACCACTGTCGCGATTTTTCACTTCAATCATGATTTTTTGCTGGCGCGGAGACTCAACCAATATATCACCCTTTCTTGGCTCACGTGAAACATTCTTCACAAGGAAGTTAGGAAAGTTCTCTTCAAGAAGCTTCATTACTGCCTTTTCACCAACGATGCCTTTCACGTGGGGTGACACTTGCATCGAGGTAGACAGCTTTACCAGCTTCTCAGACAATTCACTTTGAACTTTGTTTTCAATAGCCTTCAAACTTTCTTGGACTGGTTTCATTGCTGACGAAAGCTCGTTCTTCAAAAAGCTTTCACTGACATCCACAGTCAGCATGGCAGATTCTCGGATTTTAAGACCAATTTCAAATATGTCTACGAGTTTTTCATTAGAGAGCTCTCTCAACCAGTTTCCGTATTTTGTCATATCCAGCACAATACTTCGAAAGTTGTCACCATCTTCCGCTAACTCTGATGATCGTCGAGACCGCTTTGCAGTCGGTTCTTCCATATTTTAGTGCT
The DNA here is from genome assembly GCF_036669935.1 of Montipora foliosa. Lineage (NCBI taxonomy): Eukaryota > Metazoa > Cnidaria > Anthozoa > Scleractinia > Acroporidae > Montipora > Montipora foliosa. The sequence continues at coordinate 19,201,367 of NC_090869.1, read as the reverse complement.
GGTATATTCACGAGGGTGTGTTGATGTCTCTTAAGCTTCTTGTAGGATCAAGCATGTCCTGCTTTTCTCGGAAACACGTACGTTTATTAATAGTTACTCTTTCATTCTAATTTATTACAATCGCGTCATTGGCTCCTAAAATTAGGAACCAATCACGCCATTGTAATTAAACAAAGAATAAAATCTATGAAATGCCCATCTTTCCACGAAAAGCACCATGAGTGACTTCGAGACAGCCACGGCTGGAGACTCATCCGCAGCCATAGATGGCGAAAATGGTGAGCCAAACAAGCTCAGATCAGATGGCAACGTGGAACAATCGAAGAGCCTACCGAAAATGATCGATTAAGCGCCGCTGACTAGGGTTTTCATGCATGAAGATGGTAAACCATGTTTGCTGTGTTTAAGAAATACTATGATAAGCTTAGCGATGGGAGCTGTGTTTAAGGTTTCAGTGTGGAACTTTTAATATCGTTCCCCGATTTAGAAACTCGAACATGACCCCAGGCGGGTATTTGGGGACGAGTATGGGATTTGTTTTGCTCTGCCCAACTATGGGTACACTTGCGTAGGTTTGCGCTCACCGTATGGAGGCTCAGTGAACCGTTGACCAGTAGCGAGCCTCGAAGGAGTTTGAAAATTTGAATATTTTTCGCTGTTTCTCAGCAATGGATACTCGCTGGACCTTGAAACTTGGTCAAGGGGAAGTAAATTTATTCGTGTAGCCATCGCCGGAGTTTGAGCGTGACTGATGCCGGAGAAGTGTGAATTTTTTCGGCGAGATCTGAGGTAAGTTAGAAATGAGTTGCCAGCCTTTCCTTTATTTAGGGAAGAGTGACGACTCGGGAATTTGAGAAGTCGCTTAAATCGCATTCAATCAGGCAAAAAACCACTCAAAAAGCAAGAAATTCACCATGACAATAAAGTACGGCTTTTTTACTGAGAACTTTTGCGGGTAAATATCTTTTTCAGTCTGTTATCGAGATTCCCATGCAAATCCATATAATTGTTTACCTTCCGACTCTGGGCCGCCTGTGGTGATGCTAGGTAATATTCCCTCATAAAATTAAACTGAAATTGAGCAGGGAAAACTTTTAAACTTACGTACGTAGTTGCCTCACCTTCTTAACCATGGATACCGTTACAAGATATCATTTGATATGATGATCGACCTAAGCTTATTAACTTGTTGTCAATCATAAAACCAAGACATTGAAGTCGACCTAACAAAGTTAATAGCATAATCCACCTAACTTAATTGGTCTTTAAAAAAAAGTGAAAAGCATAATCTCAGTTTTATCAGGATGAATAGTTAGCCAGTCTGTGTTATACCACGAACGAAGATTAAATCTCAAAACACTGAGACATCATCTACGTAAGGACTCGCAAATACAATATGAAGTTATATTAATTCCAACATTCCACAACTGGTGACCTCATGTGCTGAAAACCCTAGGGCCTTAAACAGAGCCCTGGTGTACAACATACCTAACTCACATGACGAGCTTTGCCCACGAAAAAAAAATGCAAATTAATATAAGGCTAAGGGTATAACTGTAACCAGAAACTCATAAGGGTTGTTCAACCCTTAATTAAGTTCGCACCTTAATTCGTATAATCGAGGTGTTGCTTTGGAATTCTCGGTAATTACTTTTTACACATTTACCAGCACCTAAAACGCACGCCGAGAGAAACACGAAACCATTTAATGAAGTATTTCTTGACATAATGAAAATGTTTTCCAGATAGGGACACGCGTATTTGGCAGCGTCACTTGCGTGGATACAATTCATCTATCTCACCCCTCGCGCGAAACATTTAACCCAAATTAAACTCTCTTAATCTTTTTTTCTATTTGATTCACTCAACCTTAGAGTATCAGAGAGTGAAAAAAAAAAACAATGACTCGATTATTGCGTAACTAAAGATAAAGTACCAAATATATCGCAAAGCGGCCGAAAATCTAAAAGGAGCAGTTGCCAACGAAATTACGAGCATTCACAAGAAACTAAAATTCTGATAAGAGGAACTCGTACGAAATTCTAAATCATATACTTTAAGCGACTCACAACGGACAACTCATATACAAACTTGTGAAAAGAAAATTGCCGTATAAACTGAAGTAAATACAGTATGCGTTGAAATGCATACCCGATGGTCTTGGTGGGATTTGAAGTGAGGGCGTCATAATGGTAAAAAAATTTTGTTACCAATAGCAAATTTACATTAAACATGTGTCTCCGTTATGAACGAAAGCATTCGTACCCTTTTGCGGCATTAATTATCTTAATAACAAGAGTGGAATGGATAACAGCGAGTTTTCCAAGGAAAATGGATAAAGAGAAAGCAAAATCAATACTTACTTGCACTTTACGTATCACGGTATAATTCTACCTTCTGCTCAATACGACTACACTGTTTTTTTTAGTTGCGAGCGATTTACAATTACAATCTTTTACAATCAAGAGTCGTCATCAGCTTTTAAGAGATTTGACTATACTATCACTTGCGGATTGGCCCTGTGTCAAAGAAAACAAAATTAATGATATAGATGTTAACTGATTTTTCTTCAGGTTACACAAGTAAATAGAATATTGACAGAGTACCCAAGAGAGACAACTACCAAATAATAACGATTTCAAAAATTGGTTCTGCCTGCAGGTAACAACTGTACAGTCCAAAACTGGACTGACCACCCAAGAGAGACATAACTCGTTTGTACAAAATAATAATTATTACAAAATTGGTTTTGCCTTCAGGTAAAAACAGTCCAAAACTGGACTGACTACCCAAGAGAGACAGAACGCATTAGCACAAAATACTAATTATTACAAAATTAGTTCTGCCTTCAGATAACAACAATCCAAACTGGACTGACTACCCAAGAGAGACAGAACTCATTAGCACAAAAATAATAATTAAAACAAATTGGCTCTGCCTTCACATAACAAAAGTCCAATTTAAATGGACTGACTACCCAAGAGAGACTACCCTGCGAGCAGAGGCCCTTCGATCTTCCTAGATAAGTCGGGAAGAGGAAGGGACGTCTGCCAGCCGGCTCGACTTTCTTTGATTTGCCGCTCATCCAAAGAAATGGATGAGTCAGTCCAGTTTCAACTTGCCAAACCTGTTTTTTTTTATTTGTGCGCATGATCAATCGCCACGCGTCATCAATATTTTTTAAATTTACAACAGCGTGACAATTTTTAAACTGTCTAAATTCCCATGAGAATTTTTCCGTATGTCGGTTACAGAAGCTAGTTTACCAGAATTGAGAAACCTATTAATTTTTTCAGTAAAAATTAAAATGGCAATTTAAAAACTTGAACTATCTTGAGGAAATGATTCCTTGGTTGTCGTGTGTTTGCCAGAGTTGTTCGAAAATATCCGTTACTGTTTGTTTTGGTTTGTGGTTTTGCGGTTACTAGTCAGGCGTGACTGACTCCCGAATACGTTACGTTTGAATTTTTAACGCATGCTCAACACGAAATGTCGAGCCGGCTGGCAGAGGTCCCTTCCTCTTCCCGACTTATCTAGGAAGATCGAAGGGCCTCTGCTCGCAGGGTAAAGAGAGACAGAACTGGTTGCAAAGTACAAAATGAGCGAAAAATTGTCTGGCATTAGACAGAGTAAACTCCCTGGATTCAATGGGTTAAGTAAAAATTTACAAACGTTAACAAACAAACAAAAGACTAATTATCCAAATGATCTTTTGCTTTTTAGCTTGGCTCCACATAACAAGCTAAATTATACTTCACAAATAATAATAATAATAATAATAATAATAATAATAATAATAATAATAATAATAATAATAATAATATGGGCTGGCTTTCCCGCCAAAAGGTAAGTCGTCCGGGCGATCGGGCTCCAAATCTAATGTAACTGAGTTCAGCAGGCTTTCAATTGACATAAAACGTGGGGAATCAATCAGACTAACCGATGGAATGGTCTCTGACGAAGTAGACGGCAATCAAACCGAACGTGAAAGCTACGTAGCAGCATACCCTGATTTGGCGGTCAGACTGAAGTTCCCGCGTTACTGCACTTCGAACCTCGTCAGGAAATCTCCTAAATATTTCGTTTTTGGAGAAATCAGTTGGACGGATCCCACAGATTTCTTTCTTGAGCATATACCATTGCTTTCGAGGGCCAACTAGAATGATGCGCTTTGATCCCCCGAGAGACTCGAAACGTCACACGAAGGCACAGATCAGGTGAAGGATCCCGTCCATTGATGGACGGTCCAACTTCCCCCATGCCTTCGCTTCGAATGGTTTTATAGATATCAAAACCATGGTTCTATTCAACTTTGAAAGTCCCGCCAAAGTATAATATTACCAGAAAACCTTTTGGGTTTCTGATATTACCTAATTAGTAATAACTTATAATTTAACTCGGATCCACAGTCACATCGTGCTATCGTCAGCTGTACCACGAACATGGTGGGAACTGAGTAAAAATAGTGAAGTTCCAGCGCGGTACTGGAACAAATTCAGGCGGTGCGTGACGGTGCGTGACTCTCACGTCAAGCGATAAAATTATGCATCATAATATTTTTTTCTTAAATTTTTTAGAACATTTTGATTTTCGTCAATTTTCTTTGATACTCCTTGATGTGAGCCTGTGAATAAACGTAGAATTGTATAACTCTTGTGACATTAAGTGGAGCTATGATCCTCGCAGTTACGAACGCAATTTTAGCATATTGCGTAAATTCTGGACTTCAACAGGGTTTGAACCCGTGACCTCGCGATGCCGGTACTATTGAGCTATGCAAACTCAGATTTGCATTGGTAATTAACTCCCTTGGGATTGTAATAATTTAGTATATAACGGAGTGTTTTGTGCCACACACGCTAATAATAATAACAATAATAATAATCATCATCATCATCATCATCATCATCATCCTCAAAATAATAATAATAATAATAATAATTAATAATTAATAGCTACAATCAGCATGGAGAAGAGAGGTACTGAAGGAGAACAATGCAATAACAGATGAATCAAAGACGACAATGTTGGAAGCTATGAAATCCTTGGAATTTGAAGAAAATAATGTACGATTAGGGGGAGAATTGCTGCAGTTAGATTATAAACCAACATAGGAGAAGATAAGGCAAAATTGAAAGAAGGAGTAAACTTGTAACTTGACAAGATGAAGGCAGGCCACGCTCTGATAAGCTGTGCACTCTGGCCGATTTTACTGCTGCTGGGCTGTTCGGTCGCCAACAAGAACTTGAGTGGGACGTCTATAATGTTATCATGCTGCCCTGGACCAGATTTCACGGAGGAAAACATCGCATTCGCCGAGAAAAACCTGAATTTCTCTCTAAATGTAACTGCTTCTTCAAGGAGCCCGGTTTCGCTTGGATGCGTCATCAACAATGGTCTTGGAATTTGCAATCATCGGCCTTTGTTCCAAGAAATTAAACCGACGCTGAACTATGACACTCATAGAAACTGCAATCACGGGCTATTGTTTCAAGGGAACAAAAGGATCACGCCGAGTTACACTTACAGGAGGCGAAAAAGGTGGACATCAAAAAGGATTATTTATTATAACAACTCTACGGCTACGTTTCGTTTATTACTAATTGGCGATCTTGTTTTCAAGTTAAACCCTGGTCCCTTGGGTGAACGTATAGAAGCCGTTGTATCGACCCTTAAAACTAGCATTCATTGTTCGGTAAAACCTGATGCATCCCGCAACAGCGGCAATCTAATTACGGTGAACTGTTCGGCTGGCATATCTAACCGAGGCCGCAAGTTTTACCTCTGACCCTGTGCTCTGTCAATGCTCGTTCCGTTAAATCAAAGTCCGCTGATTTCTTTGACCTTGTAGTCAATTCTGCGGCTGATTTAGTGGCAATAACTGAGACTTGGCTCACTGAAAGCGACTCCGCGGCAAGACTTGAGATAATTCCACCTGGGTATCAACTGATTAACCAGCCGCGTCCCAGCAGACCTGGTGGTGGAATTGCTCTCCTTTACAGAGGCGACATTTCCATAAAAAAGATCAGATGCACTACGATGACATCCTTCGAGTATGCTGAGTTTATTGTTAAATCTGGGTCATTTAGCACTAGACTTGTGATTGTTTACCATCCTCCATACTCTAGAGAGCATCCGCACACAGATAGATCATTCTTAACCGAGTTCACGACATACCTGGAAAGTATCATACTATCAGTTGAGTCTTTGCTCATCGTCGGTGACTCTAACTTACACGTAGACGACCCAGACGACGCTGTCTCTGCTGCTTTTTTGGACACCCTTGAGTCTATGAACCTTGTGCAACACGTGACTGGTCCAACACATGAACACAATCATACCCTTGATTTAGTTATCACGCGTCAGTCTGACAAGGTCCTTTTATGTCAACCGAAGGTTGGCTTTCTTTTTTCTGATCACGAGCCTATCTTCTGTTCTTTAAATTCCATTAAACCTCAATTCAGTTCTAAGTCATATACTTACAGGAAATATAAAGCAGTGGATGTTGCGGCACTTAAGGAGGATCTCTCAGTGTCCACCCTCTGCAATGATGACTTCGCACATTTGGACGACTTGGTTAATTGCTATAATTCTACATTATCGTCGCTGATCCATCGTTACGCCCCTTTGAATAAAAGAACTGTTGTAAACAGGCCACGTGTTCCCTGGATTGACTGTGATATCATCGAAAAGGCGAAAAGCTGAACGTAAATGGCGGGCTAGCAAGTCACTCGCGGATTTTGCGGCGTTTAAAATAAAAAAGAATTACGTCACTAAACTTATGAATAGTGCACGCTCCAAGTATTATAGCAGCTTTATCCGCGACAACAGCACTGACCAACGGAAATTATTTAGAGCAGCTAAGTCCTTACTTTCTGAGCCTAAGACTCCATCGTTAGCGGATGGGACTGACGCTTCGGCACTTGCTAATGATATTGGAGAGTTCTTCCTTCGGAAGGTTAAAGACATCCACTCGAAGTTGGAAACCAGCAGTTCATCGTTTTCCATGGTTGACTCTACTGTTTCACGTAGTGCTGACGTTTCATTAACGGAGTTTAATACTCTCTCTGTGGATGATGTCAGGAAATTAATATCCCGCTCGGCCAAGAAGTCCTCCTGCTTGGACCCCATGCCAACTGTAATGGTTGTGCAGTGCCTAGATGAGCTGCTACCTGTTATCACGACAATTATCAACATGTCTTTAAAGCGCGGTTACTTTGCCGTCAAATGGAAGGAAGCAATAGTCACCCCCCTACTAAAGAAACCCGGGACCGAAATGTTGTTTAAGAATCTCCGCTCTGTCAGCAATTTGGCCTTTATCTCCAAGCTGACAGAGACTGCTGTTGCGGACCAACTGCAGTCTCACATGTCTCGCCATGGCTTGTACCCAGTTCTCCAATCTGCATATAGATGCCATCACAGTTCTGAGAAGGCCTTACTAAAGGTCCGTAATGACATCCTTCTTAACATGAATAAGCAACATGTTACTCTTCTCGTGCTGTTAGATCTCAGTGCTGCGTTCGACACAGTGAATCATGATATTCTACTTGAGAGCATGACGTCGAAGCTTGGTATCGGAGGTACAGTACTATCATGGTTTTGCTCCTACTTATCTGGTCGATCGCAGCGGGTAGCGGTTGATTATAAACTATCGAAGTCATTCCATCTTGACTGTGGCGTTCCGCAAGGGTCCTGTCTTGGCCCGCTGTTATTTAACATCTATTGTAGCAGTTTAATTGATATCGTTGAGGTTCACCTACCTGAATTTCATTCCTACGCAGACGATTCTCAGCTATACCTTTCATTCAGCCCGAGCAAATCTTTGTGTCAAGATGCTGCTGTGAGTGCCATGCAGGCCTGCATTGCTGACATCAAGAAATGGACTCAGCACAATAGTCTTATGTTGAACGACGATAAAACTGACTTTATTATGATCGGAACTCGTCAGCAATTAGCTAAAGTCAATGTAACTAGCATACGAGTGGGAAATCATCTGATAACCAAGTCCAGATCTGTTAGGAATCTGGGTACTTGGTTCAATGATACATTTGACATGTCCCAACATGTGACCAATCTTTGTAGTGCATCATTCTTTCAGTTACACAATATAAGACGCATAAGAAAATATTTAACGCAAGAAGCAGCCGCAACACTGGTGCACTCTTTTGTCACATGCAGAATCGATTACTGCAATAGCTTATTGTATGGTCTACCTGACTACCAGTTATCCAAGCTTCAAAGGGTCCAAAACTCGGCCGCCAGATTAGTTTATGAGGAAAGTAAATTCTGTCACATTACCCCATTATTGATGAAACTTCATTGGCTTCCCATAATCTACAGAATCAGGTTCAAAATAGCACTTTTAACGTACAAGGCAATCAGTGGCTTAGCGCCGTCCTACATAAGTGATCTTATTTCCATTAAGACCGGTGCAAATTACTCTTTGCGATCTGGCAACGAATTACTTTTAAATTTTCCTTTACGTAAGTCTTATTCTACACTTGGTGACCGTTCTTTTAGTATGGCTGCCCCTCACGTTTGGAATTCACTTCCTTCCTTCATTAGGAAAGCCACCACAATTAACAATTTTAAGAGTCAACTTAAAACTTATTATTTTAAATTAGCATATTTTTAGTTTACAGGAATTAACAATTTTATTGGCACTTTGAATTCATGTAATTAATCTTAAGTTAACTTACAAATCTTTTTATGAACATATTCTTAGCTTATATGAACTGATAAATTTTATTGGTATTTTAATCCATGTTAAGCGCATACGATCATTCTGTCATGAAGCATGCGCTATATAAGTTTTTAAGTTATTATTAAATACGGAAAGAAACGTTCGAGGAGAAAAAATTTCAAGGCGAAGTGCTCAGGCAGCAAGGAGAAGAGTGTCATTTATGGTTGAAGCAAAATGTTGCATCGAGAAAGACAGCGTCCATTATGACGATGCTGGAGCAGACGGTTGAAACACGTGCATAGAAAGTAAAGAGGGGTTTGGCTCAAAATGACAAATGCAGGGTATGTGGGGAGCATTCAAAAAACGGTACACCATCTGGTTGATGGATGCAGAGTATTGGCCAACAGCGAGTACGTAACAAGACAATATTAGCAAGGACAAGCTCAATTAGCCAACTGCTATAAGTCATATGTATGGGCTGGAGTAATCTCGACGGTTCTCCCGACGTGCAGAACTCAAGGAGTTCGAGATAGTTCGAGATAGTTGAGTACAATGTAACGACAGAAACCAACGCTAAACCCACATAGACCTTGAGGTTGATCAGCGTGTCAATCTGTAAAGCTTTCATCGTGATCCAGACTATGAAGGTAAATATCGAGATGTGATTGGAGACTCTATAACTAAGGGTTATGCAAGAGAGCTCACTAAACAGGATTGAAGAAGTACGGTCAGCAGCACCACGTGGTATCTCCCCAAACACCTCATGAGGAATAAAAATAATCCAGGAAAAGTTAAGGTAGTATTTGACGCAGCAGCATGTTGGGGGTAGTTGAGGAGTGTCTCACTTGATATTTGTATGATCTGTGTCTGACTTGATATTTGTCGATAAGCCGAGGGTGAAATATTGGGTTTCGTTACTGGAAAAATCTGCAACGGACCTATCAAAGAGTGGACATTTACCTTCCCAACTATGATACACCACAGAAGACAGACCACAACACCGGGAACTCTATGCCCTACTCTTTGTGAATAGTGTGCGAAGATGATAATATGGAGATTCTAAAGTCGTCAACGGTCCTGGTTACCTCAAAAATGTCACACGTTGAGCTCCTGTTACAGGGCATTTCATCCTGGCCCTGATTGCTGCGAGTGATGTCGTAGGTCCTGCGCATTCCTAAGAGGTCTCGAAAGAACAATCATGAGCATTCCACTGTGAAAGCTCTTGTTTAACTAAAGCTAGAGGGTGGGGAAGGTATGCGATTTGTTCAGACAAAATGTTCCATGACTAGTACGTGACTCTATAGCTACAGGAGCAACAGCAAAATGGCCAATCCATGCCGGATCCTAGTTGGTGTTGGAGGAATTATTTATCTTGCACCAATCACGTTCGAAGCGGATCATCCCATGGTCCGTTCTAAGTCCCACCTCGTGTCAGCGTTGATAGTTCGTCACTACCATCATATCCTGGGACACACAGGCTCTGAACATGCGTTATCTGTTGTACTTCAGCGATATTGGATACTGAGAGTCCAAAAGAAGGAAATAATGCTCCCCTTTCACATCGGGGAAAATATATTAGAAATTGACATGTTTACTTAACTATGGACCAAATTTTAATTTGTTTTAACACCTCGATTCCCTAAGTGATTGTTTTATTGTTTTTACTTAGTATTTATACATTTTCCCATCACTATCGTTTTGACTTGATAATGACGTTAGCTCAACGTCAAAACGTCGTCGTTTTTTAAAAACTTTTTACAAAACTTTCTTAATATTTTTTTTAAATATTTTATAGCAGCTTTTATCGTCAATTTTTTTTACTGATGAAATTTAAATAAAGAACAAACTCCACCATATGAAAAGAACTTTATGGAGTACCAATCGAAAAAGGAGAATTAAAACTTTCCCCTCACAGTTCTTCAACTTATCCCTTTCAACGGCAAAAATGCAAACTGACACTTATAGATTTTACTCTGCCTAACGCCAGACGATTTTACTCGTCAATGGGGAAGCCCTCGACAGTGAAAGGGTTAAAATGATTGATTGATTTTATAAATTAAATTGGTAAAGTAGCTCCGATCCTTCTGCAACTTTTCACTCGTCTTTGCTCTCGCTTTGCACTAGTCCTGACAACACTTTCCGTATAATCCCCTCACTATCCATTAGAGTCGTTTTCCGCATTTCT
>NC_090869.1:19172999-19180499 GCF_036669935.1 Montipora foliosa | reverse complement strand
GGTGTTGTGGTCTGACCTTTCCAGCATGTGGTCGGCTTGGCAGGATTAGCTGGAAGGGCTTCTGTGTGAATGAGACCACAATTGTGTATAACAGCCAGAAGTCAGGCTACTTAGCCAAGTGCTGGAGCCTCACTCAAGCTCAAGCTCAGGCTCAAGCAAGTTTCTGTTTCTTGTTTGGGTTCAATTTGTTAGCTATTTCATCGAAACCGCAAAAGCAATTTCCCAAGGAAAATCGAAAACAGATTGGCGTCATAATCTGGCAAGAAGTAGTTAAGTCGCCAAAAAAGTCTGACAGCGGTCGATTGTCAACGGACCAATCCGAATTTCCCGTTGCTGGTGCAACGGGATATTCTGAACGCGTCGTGCAGTCATAATAGGGAGCTTAAGCACGCACGTTTTTGAGATGTGGACGGCAACCGGAAGTGAGTTATTTTCCCTTTTAACTTGCTTTCACACAACCACATTTACAATACGAAGTATCTTTCCTCCGTTAGAGATGATTAATACAAAAATCTGGGAGACACCACGGTCCTGGCAGGCGAAATTTTCTCTTCCGGTTGCAGTCCGCGTCTCAAAAACGCGCGTGCTCAAGCTCCCTAATATCCTCAATCACCACTCTCTCTTCTGCTCCCTTGCGTGACCAAAGCGGGCGGTTCGACTAACTCAGAAGGGACAGCGAGCAGTCTAGTCCGAGAATGATCAAACTAACTTTATTTACATTCTAGAAATTTCAAGTTACTGTTAGTTGACTGAGATGCGAGTAGCTGAGAAAATGGTCGAAACTTCACCTTGTTAGCCAAGATGCAGTAACCCCATCCAAATCAGCTCAAGAAGCTCCTTGTTGCTTTTAACTTTGCGCGTGGTCCATCCATGCACCCCTTAAGGTTCTTTCAATCTTTTTTTGTTGTTTTATGTTTTTTGTAGGCATTGCTGTGTTCCATATAATTTTATCAGCATTTTCGTGACAAGAATTTTACCTAAAGTTACGTCATATAACCCCTTAAAGTAACAGCCAAAAGAAAATTGCTTTTTCATTAAACCGTAATACATACCAAAATAATCATGCTGTTCCATAGCATTTGAATTTTCCGAGTGTGTGGTACCCTTGCTCCCCTCTGCCTCCAGTATCTCCAAACCTGAGCTGTTTAACTGGAAGCTCTGTCTTGTCAGTGAGGAGACCGCTGTCTTCACGCCAGACCTTGTCATTCTTATCACAGTTACAACCAAAGCGAGAGTCTGCGCATGAGTTGGTCATCACGCATGCGCACTTTTTATGACCAGATGCTCCACCCCAATGAGTCATTTTTTTGGAGTCACGTGACACCCACCATCCATTGAGTTTGTAGCGAAAAAGTCGAGCTTCATAACACTCATACTTGATAAACTGTTCACAGTGTAAGGAGACTCTGGTGAGCATCGCCATCTGAGACAGACTCGCTCCGGTGTACCAAATGTCACGTGAGTAACAACCAGCTGGTTCACATCCCTGGACAAGCGTTCTCTTCTCACTGTCGTGATTGATAATTGTCACGCCAACTCCATTCTTGTCATTCATGTTACAAGTGACCTCAAACGGTGGCAAACCTCCTTCACCGTCAGGATCAATGACGTAACCGCCACTCATTGAAGAAGGGTTCAACCCTTTCAAAGCGGTGCAAGATTTGGCGAATCCTTCAGAGAAAAAATATAATTGCTACTGGCCGATTTTGTAGTGGTATTTCTACTGAGCTAATAAATGAAGGTAGTTTTACAATGGATTTCACGAAACATTGGCCGCGCCGTTTCCGAACTTGGTTGCCAACTCGGGAACTGGGGCGGGTAATTCAAAAGTTCATTGTCAACGGGCCAATGAAATTTGCAATTTCACAATGAACTTTGGCAACTTCGCTCCGAAAGTCGGTACGAACTTGCCAACAAAGTTCACAACGAAGTTACCTTGCGAGTAGTTGGTTTCTCCTACACTTCTCTCGATTCTGATCCTGAGTAAAATCACAATTAGGTTTTAGATTGAACACTCTTCAGTTGGGTTTTAGACCGATTTAACATTGTTAATTTTGTGCGTGCATTTATTACAATGGCCGATGGAGACCTTAACGAAGAAGAACTTCTTGGAAATTTGTCCGAGTATGACTCGGCAACTAAAGCGGCGGACGTTCTGTCCCATTCATTTTCAGTCAACAAACAGGAATCTCCTGTCTTTATCTCGCCAGAACAGATCTCCTCGCTGACTTCAACGATTCAGAGTCTGACGGAGAGATTGGTGGAAAGCCCTAATGCAACAAAGGACAAACCTACGAAGGGAAAAGCCACTGCCATTAAGGTTACCGTATACCTTCAGGGGTGTCTCGCGTCCGAGCAATGCAGCGCGTCCGATTTAAACTGTAGATACCTAAACCCCTATATCAAATTAAAGCTTATAAAGCTGGCTATCAAACCATATCAAGTATTTAGAAATTAAATGAATTGTCGAAGTTTTCACGACCTCTAAATGCGAGCGTCCGAATCACCTTTTCAAAGCTACAAGTCAAAGCAAATTTTGCTTTCGCTATTTTATTTTGTTTCTCCGTTTTCCGACCCAAAGCGCTAAAAAAAGGTGTCTACGTTTTGCCATACTCAGTTACAGGGAAAAGTTATAGAACGTTTTCGAAATAGTATTAAAAAAATGTGAAGTGTTGGTACAAAAATCGCTCTCAGAGAAAAAATATTTTGAAATAAAATATTTGCAGACATGTTTTTGTTCTTTATATGTTAACCTAGCCACTGTCAAGATTTGGGGGCAATCGGACAAATTCCCTGTGAGTTTTAGCTCTTTAAAGTGTCCGCTTCGAGTGAAAAAATTGATTCGAGAAAACAGCGCTAAGACTTGCAATCAGACGGGTAATTTTTACTTCCGGCCAAAACGTAAAACCGCCATTTCTCCGCCAATATTTAATCTTTTTGAATAATTTCCTTTTTACATTAGAGATCCTATTTCGATCATTACTTTAACCGAAAAATCCAAATTTGAAGAAAATTGCCGATCTGAAGGTATATGGTAACCTTAAACGGAAAGGCATAATGAGCGAGAGCTCCGTTCCCGCCAAAAAGCTCTGTCCTGATATTGGCTCCATGAGCGAGCACTCGAGCGACTCTGAGTGCGAAACTCTTTTGAACCAGGTGATGAATTCCCAACCATCTACCTCAGCTGACAGTGGAGGTCAGCAGGAGAAACCCTCTCCTAATACTGATAATGATGCAAATTTGCGTGAGCTGACTAAAGAATATGAGTCTGTTGGAGCTGCACTGAAAAGTGAACCGCTCGCAAAGCTCCTGAACAAGATGTTCAGGAGCAAAATGGGGGAGAGGACCCTAAAAGAAAAACTGGAGAGACAGGTCCGCCCAGAAAACTGTGCTTATGCCAAGGTAACGCGTTGCAACACAGGCATATGGAGGAAATTGCGAGAAAGGCCACGAGGAAACGTGACTTACACATGGCAAAAATGCAGCAAGCCCTTGTGAAAGGTTTTATTCCCATCGCTTAGGTTGCAGATACTGCTATGGGTGGAAAGTCACTGATTTTAATGAGATTCAGCTTGTAATAAAGAGATGCCTGGAAGCATTATCCTTGCTCACTCATGTGAATTATGAGCTCAATGTCCAAAGAAGGTTTTTAATGAAACCTGACATTGGCTCACTCTGTTCTCCAATGGTTCCATTCACTGATTACTTATTTGGGGATGACCTCCAAAAACACCTTAAGGACATTGGGGATGACAATGAAATTGGAGCCAAACTCCAGAGAGGTACAAAGGCAAACCACTCACCTGTCTCTGGCACTAGTTTTGGGAGAGCCTCTTACAACCAGAACAGGCAAAAAAAAAAAAAAACAGCACAGCCGGGGCCCCCAGTACCCCGGCAAGAAGTATCCTCACAAAGGGAGCCAGTTTCGAGCTCCCAACAAAGGCAGTTGAGCAGCGAAACATTTAACCATAGTGTGGTAAGTAACCATGTCACTTGTTTCACGGCTGGAAATATAACAAATTTTATTGAAACCTGGAGGACAATCACCTCTGATTCTAATATTCTTGACATGGTTAAGGGCTGCCATCTGGAGTTTGAGGCGGATCCTATCCAACATTACATGCCAAAACATCTGATAAACTACACGCACAAAGAAAAGGGAATTATTAAAGTAGAGATAACTAAATTGCTTCAAAAAGGAGTTATCAGGAAAGCTATTCCATGTACAGGGCAATTTATCTCTTCCGAGTTCATTCGGCCAAAAAAGGATGGCTCCTTTCGAAATGATCCTAAATCTGAAGTAATTGAATGTGTTTATTACAAACCACCATTTTAAAATGGACACACTCCAGTCTGCCCCTACCCTTGTCAAGCCAGGTTCATACATGGCAGTCCTTGACTTAAAGGATGCTTATTATTCTGTAAGCATTGCTGAGAAGCACAGGCATTACTTGAGATTTGTGTTTATGAACCAACTGCTTGAATATGTTGCTTTGCCAAATAGTCTGGCCTCAGCTCCTAGACCATGGGCCGAGCGCGGTTCTTGCTCTGCACGTTGTTTATTACTGGGTTGCCGTATGGCAATCCCAGTCGGAAAATGGGTAGATTTCTCCGTCTTATTTTCCGTGTCGGTAAAAGTCTTGCCTGTCACTCCCCTGGTAAGTGGTGTCTTTGTGCATAGAGCCTTCTGCACGTATTTTCTTAGGATCGAGAGGGTAGTGGAAATGCGTAGATTTCTCTGGTGGACACAGTAGAATCATTAACTTAGCCGAACTTAGCCTGCAATGGCGTCGAAAGTCACGTAACGCGAATGGCGTTTTAGTGGATCTTTAAACAAAATATACCCTTATGGAGCTCAAAATAATGAAAAGTCAGTTGGATAAATTAAGCAGGCGGTGAAATACAAACACCTGGAATCTTAAAAGCGACGAGTAATGGACTTCGACAACAAATCTATCGCCTGTCGAGCCGAAATCAAAGTGAGCTGTATTTTTTACCAATTGTGCCGTTATGTGGAACACTGAAACCAAATGGAAAATTCTCTGGTAACTTATGGGTTCAACAAAGACAGAGAACGAATGGAACACCTGAAGTGGATCTGTGATCAACTCTGCACAGTCTTCAGTAAAAAAATAATTGGAAATGTGACAGCCAAGAATTATCTGAAAGAAAGCTTGTCGTCTATTTTGTGCTTCATTATTCAAGGAAAAGGTTCTTCCTGGAAACGGTTTGATCCTGAAATTTTGTTTGTTGTAATATTGCGCATATTTGACACGATTGAGTTTTTCCTCTTCACGCACGTAATGATAGCAAATATGTTGTTTGTTTCAAAAAATTGTTCGCTGCAAAAAGGTCGCCTTTATGAATTCATCATGTTTTATAATATGCGAGCTTAACTGGATAGTTTTTATGGCAATAGTAAAGCATTTTCGTGTCAAAATGAGGTTAGCGTCTTTCTATTGTGCTAACGTAATTAAATATAAATATACATTCTGCCTCGTGAGTTTGTTATTCTCGTCAACCAGCAATGGCGTCGAAAGTCATTGCAGCGCGAATGGCGTTTTAGTGCATCTTATGTTGTTTGTTTCAATTAAATGTTTCGCTGGAAAAAGATTCTGTGATATTTTCTGCCTCTGTGAATTATAATATCATGTTTAAGTGAAACTATGATCTTCGCAGTTATGAACGCAATTTTTGCAATTGCGTAGAGAAGCCTGAAAAATTCAGGACTTCAACGGGGTTTGAACCCGTGACCTCGCGATTCCGGTGCGACGCTCTAACCAACTGAGGTATGAAGCCGTCTGACGTTTGGAGCTGGTCATTTGTGGGTTCTAATGGGTTCATATACCATTCATCATTGATTCATTCCTCACGGGACCATTAGAACTCACAAATGACTAGCTCCCATGGTCAGTGGCTTCATAGCTCAGTTGGTTAGAGCGTCGCACCGGAATCGCGAGGTCACGTTCAAACCCCGTTGAAGTCGTGAATTTTTCAGGCTTCTCTACGCAATTGGAAAAATTGCGTTCATAACTGCGAAGATCATAGCTTCACTTGATTTCATATCCGCAGTTCATATGTGATTCATTTCATATACCATACATCATTGATTCATTCCTCAAGGGACAATTAGAACCCAAAAATGACCAGCTCCCAACGTCAGTGGCTTCATAGCTCAGAGCGACGCACCGGAATCGCGAGGTAACGGGTTCAAACCCCGTTGAAGTCGTGAATTTTTCAGGCTTCTCTACGCAATTGCAAAAATTGCGTTCGTAACTGCGAAGATCATAGCTTCACTTGATTTCATATCCGCAGTTCATATGTGATTCATTTCATATACCATTCATCATTGATTCATTCCTCACGGGATCATTAGAATCCACAAATGACCAGCTCCCAACGTCAGTGGCTTCATAGCTCAGTTGGTTAGAGCGTCGCACCGGAATCGCGAGGTCACGTTCAAACCCCGTTGAAGTCCTGAATTTTTCAGGCTTCTCTACGCAATTGCAAAAATTGCGTTCATAACTGCGAAGATCATAGCTTCACTTGATTTGATATCCGAAGTTCATATATGATTCATTTCATATACCATTCATCAATATCATGTTATTAGTATTGCTTTGTAAGCAGGAAAGGTTCACGAAAATAAACAGGTCTGTTGAAAGCGTACTTGAGTTTCAACAAAATGAGCCCGAAAATTAGCAAAATATTGTGACGCCGATGAATAATAAAGTAGCTGCCATTTCCAAAATGATGGAATTACCTGGTGATAAATAACCTCGTCTTGGAGAGTAAATTTTTGACTTAGCAGAAACAATGGTCAACCCCCGGGCGGGGGTCAACCTCAAGAGTTTGGGCGATTGTGATCTTTGTTTTGACTTCGCTCATTTATTGTAAAACTTTATAACACTTGACAGAAAAAGAAACTTACGAAAACCCGGTATCTTGCCATCATTTGACACAGATGCTTCACGGTTTGGCGAGTAAACATGCCGCGGTAACTTATCACGGCGTCCGCTGAATTCCGGCGATGTCACTTTCGATTTTGCGATTTATTTGTGCAACCAAAAGTACAATAACAAAATTGAACGTAGCAAAAATCTCCCAAAATGTTTGTCGCTGATCGTAACTTTTTATATTCTATATTCACGGTTCAAAATTAATGTTGTTCTCATGTCGTAAATATGTTATTCTCGAGCGACCGTCCTGGAAACTTCCTTCTGCTCTTTCTAAAAACTGTGTATCAGTTTACTTTTGCATCAATATTTGTTTTTGCATAAAGCAAGCTAACAAAATCTGTACCTTGCTGAGTTTGCATTTGTTAGCGTTAATAGTATTTTCGGTCCAATGCTTCTATTTTACGAAGGGGTATATGTTTGAGGTCATCCATCCAGATACTAACCCTGCCGGATCCCTAGGGATTAACTTTAGTAACTTTAGCATTACAAAGCTGTCAGATGCTCAGAGGGCACGCTTAAACTTGTGATGAAAGAAGTTGTG
>NC_090869.1:19150499-19165499 GCF_036669935.1 Montipora foliosa | reverse complement strand
CCATTTTGCACAAGGAACTTGTCAATCAACCGTTACCTTTTGGTGTATTTGCAATATGATATTTTGGATAGCAATTGATTTATTTTTCTTATCCCTTATGTGTAGATATCCTATGTCTGTCACATAGTTAGTTTTAAGCTTTTATTTCCTGTAGTGTATCTTTATTATAGTTAGCACATGACCCCACAAGCATGTGTTATTGCTTTAATATTGATTGTGTTTGAATAAAGGATATTGTTGTCTTGTCTTGTAGATAATGCAAACAGCCTCAGTTGTATTTGCATTATTTCTGAATGTTACTTTTAAAGGGCAAACCATTAAAAGGTGTACAAAGTTTGCAGGAGTTCAGGAAAAATATTCAAAATATTCATTGATTTGATGTTCCTGAAGCAGGTAAATCTTGAAGAGTTTACGCAACCATATTTGGAATATACGGCATTTCTTTTTGGGAATGTTCAAGTCCACAGAATTCATTTTCTTTATGTTGAGAAGTACTGTAAGACTGTTGACTCCATGGGGTTCCCCATTGACGAGTAAAATGGTCTGGTGTTAGACAGAGCAAAATACTCTGGCTTTAGACAGAGTAAAATACCAAGTATGGCCGGTTTAGGGGTGAAAGGGTTAAGTTCAATCATTACTTTGACTTTCTCTCTTCAATTGAACCAATACAAAGTGACTAATCATCACGTCCACCATTGCTATACAACGGCTTGGCTTTTAGAACAAAGTATCAAAGTTGAAGCTGGTGGCTCAAGGAGTAAACTTTGCAAAAAAGTTAGGTTAAAAATACTTTTATGGTATTTGAGTATTTTTGTAGAACAAATTTGCATAATATCGTTAAAGTCATTAAATCAATGAGAATCCAAACATGAGGAAGCGGTTTGCTCAGGAGGGGTCTTTTTTTTTTTTAAACAACCCTTAAAGGTAACAGAACCTTGTTTTCTGGATGTAGGCTAAAGAAATCTGACCCCTTAGGGGAACCAGTTCTAAATTGACAAATGACTGGCATTTTATAATTCATAAGTAAAAGCTACTTGCTCGCTTACCAAATTTTTCTACAGTTCCATTCATTTTTCAGATTGATAGCCTTAAATGTACTGCGGCAACTCTG
This sequence comes from Montipora foliosa, assembly GCF_036669935.1. Classification (NCBI taxonomy): domain Eukaryota; kingdom Metazoa; phylum Cnidaria; class Anthozoa; order Scleractinia; family Acroporidae; genus Montipora; species Montipora foliosa. The sequence continues at coordinate 19,164,388 of NC_090869.1, read as the reverse complement.
CCAGCTGTTTGGTCTCAGTATCATAAGCAGTACCCCCTTGGGGTAGTTTGTTCACTTCACCACCATTGTTTAACCCTATCCAGGGACTAAAGCAAGGATGGAAATTGATCATAGCTTAAATAAATTGGACCACTTTTTTTACTTCTCACACTTACTGCATTCAACTTTAATTTATTCATCCTTTGAAGTGGTAGGAATGATTACTATTATTTACAGCAATTGCTAAAAATTCATTGCATCTAATGTTGAAATATTTTTTACATATGAGTTTTAAGTATTTATGAGTCAATGAGTTAGTGCAGTTACCCTAACCCATAAAATGAAAGCTAAAATTTCAGAGAGTGCTTAGGCCTAATCACTGAAACGAGGGCTTAGGCTTGATCAATAAATTATTGCTATATTGACTGTGAGTCTCATTGACACATGACTCATTGACTAATTGACTCATAAATCATGGGACCTCTTTACATATGGAAAGGTAACAGGAGTTATTTCTGTGAACTTCAAGTCTTATCCAGAAAACTGCAACATGGGATTATGTCCCTTTCAAATGTAGCTTTGTATGCTTTTGCTCAATGTCTTTGAATGATTATTACGGAAATATGAAGTTATGGTTTTTCTAAAAATTAAATCTAATGCAAGGGGATTAAAATTATTGAAGCAGCTGTGTTGCAACCAGAGTCCGCAAAGAGAGGTTAGATAATTTGTTGTACTGGAAATAATTAGTAGGCAAGCGTGAAATTTGTGAAAAGTTTTGGAGGATGGCACTGAATAACCTTCAACAAGTTTTCTAAACGTTGAAAATACCTAATTTTATATCGTCCTGCTGTTTTATTGCTGGAAGATAAAATCAATTCCTGATTAAGTATTTCTGTTGTCACGTTAACCCACTACAATGTGGTGAAAGCGTATTATTAGCTGTAGTAAAATTTTGTTACAGTAAAATTCTCCCTGCTAGAAAGCTGGACTTCTGAATCAAATATTGTTGTTTTGGCTATTCAGAGTTAACCTAATCTATGTTTATTTTTATAATTTGGAGGAAAGCAAACAATTGGCATTTTGCTTGGAACAAAAGGTTTCCTTCTAGTGTGCCCAATATGAGGTGCTATGGCATGTTAAGTATGATTTGGTTATTATTACTGCTAAATTCACTTTAAAATTTATTTTTGAACGACTGAAATACATTTCTAAATTTTCCCCTCGGTCTTAATAAATTTTCCTCTATGGACCACTTGAATGGCAATTTTAACAACTTGATTTTTTAAAAAAATGCGAAAATCTTAACATTTTCTGTTAGAAGCGGGACCCCGCGGAAACAGTGTGTAACTATTTAGTTGGAAGAGAAACCATTTGGAAATTTAGTGGTATCTTTTTTGTTCCACTTTTAAAAAGATAAACGCATGAATTGAAATCAAGATGGTAACCTATTAGCTGGTAAGCTCCACAAACGAATTTCCACTCGAACATTAGCAACCGAGACTCGCGTTGACCTTGAAATTTTTAAAGAAATTTCCCTCGTAGCCATGGCTTAAACGAGAATCTCGCTGGCATAGAAACGCACCAGGCTGGAAACGCACTATGCAGTCAACATTCGTCCGTTTTATTAGCCTGAAAAAGGGTCTTTTGTCGACAGAGATCTAATAAAATTGATCAAATAAACACCGAATGGCAGCCATGTTTGATTTGAGGTATTGAAGTCACATGACAAGGCCTCGACCAATCAGACATTTTTCGCCAGTGAAATGGATGTCCAATATTAAAGATGTATGCTGTAAACTAGCATGATACTGGTCACATTGGCATACATGGAGGGATGGACGGACGTATGTAAGTACGTACGTAGGGACGGTTGATGACGTCATGGCTATAAAACCAAATTTCTTGCATCGATGGGTTACCATATTTTCTTAACTATGGTGCTCCGCGCGCGGAGCTCCGCTAATAATAATAATAATAATAATAATAATAATAATAATAATAAGCAGGAGCCCACTCATGGGCTCCTGTAATAAGAGGGGTTTGGCTGAAAATTTCAAATGCAGGGGATGTGGGGAGCATACTAAAAACGGTACACCATCTGGTTGATGGATGCAGAGTATTGGCCAACAGCGAGTACTTACAAGACAATATCAGCAAGGACAAGCTCAATTAGCCGGTTGCTATAAGTCATATGTATGGGCTGGAGTAATCTCGATGGTTCTCCCGACGTGCAGAACTCGAGGAGTTCGAGATAGTTCGAGATAGTTGAGTACAATGTAACCACAGAAACCAACGCTAAACCCATATAGATAGAAGATACAAGAGCCTTGAGGTTGATCAGCGTTTCAATCTGTAAATGAGACGGACATTATCAGATTGGTCTCTTGTGGAAAGATGACAACCCAGGTTTATATGTAAAGAAAGGCTTTCATCGTGACCCAGACTATGAAGGTAAATATCGAGATGTGATTGGAGACTATAACTAAGGGTTATGCAAGAGAGCTCACTAAGCAGGATTGAAGAAGTACGGTCAGCAGCACCGCGTGGTATCTCCCCAAACACCCCATGAGGAATAAAAATAATCCAGGAAAAGTTAAGGTAGTATTTGACGCAGCAGCATGTTGGGGGTAGTTGAGGAGTGTCTCACTTGAGATTTGTATGATCTGTGTCTTACTTGATACTTGTCGATAAGCCGAGGGTGACATATTGGGTTTCGTTACTGGGAAAATCTGCAACGGACCTATCAGGGAGTGGAAATTTACCTCCCCAACCATGATACACCACAGAAGACAGACCACAACACCGGGAACTCTATGGCCTACTCTTTGTGAATAGTGTGCGAAGATGATGATACGGAGATACGAAAGTCGTCAACGGGCCGGGTTACCGCAAAAATGTCACACATTGAGCTCCTGTTACAGAGCATTTCATCCTGGCCCTTATTGCTGCGAGTGATGTCGTAGGTCCTGCGCAATCCTAAGAGGTCTCGAAAGAACAACCATGAGCATTCCACTGTGACAGGAGCCTATGAGAAGGGGCTTGCCTCTCTCATACACGCCCTTATGAGTCAACCTTTGCGTTCTTCGGCTCTGCGCGCACTGTTTTAAAAGGCCAATCAGAATAAAGTCATTGTCTAACGAAGACAAATAAAGCAGTAAAACTGTATTTAAATCGTGCAAATTGATGTAAATTTATGCAAATGCGAGTCCCCTGCTCAAGGATTCGTTCTAAAATTAGAAAGATACGTGCAAAGGTTGACTCAAAGATCTACTGCATATGGAGGCTCCTACTAATGGGCTTCTGACTGTGAAAGCTCTTTTATAACTAAAGCTAGAGGGTGGGGAAGGTATGCGATTTGTTCAGACAAAATGTTTCCATGATATGACTAGTACGTGACTCTACAGGAGCAACAGAAAAATGGCCAATCCATGCCCGATCCTGGTTGGTGTTGGAGGAAGTATTTATCGTGCACCACTCACGTTCGAAGCGGACCATCCCATGGTCCGTCCTAAGTCCCACCTCGTGTCAACGTTGATAGTTCGTCACTACCATCATATCCTGGGACACACAGACCTTGAACAGGCATTATCTGTTGTACTTCAGCAATATTGGATACTGAGAGTCCAAAAGAAGGAAATAATGCTCCCCTTTCACATCGTGAAAAATATATTAATAATTGACACTTCGATTCCCTAAGTGATTGTTTTGTTGTTTTTACTTAGTATTTATACATTTTCCCATCACTATTGTTTTGACTTGATAATGACGTTAGCTCAACATCGAAACGTCGTCATTTAGAAAAAAAAAATTTTAAAAACGTTCTTATCATGTTTTCAAAAACTGTTTTATTGCATTTTTTTATCGTCAAATTTTTACTGATGAAATTTAAATAAAGAACAAACTCCACAATATGTAACAAACTTCATGGAGTACCAATCGAAAGAGGAGAATCGGAGTCATCACACTTTCCCCTCACAGTTCTTCAACTTAAAATGATTGATTGATTTGATAAATTAAATTGGTAAAGTAGCTCCTTCTGTAACTTTTCACTCGTCTTTGCTCTCGCTTTGCATTAGTCCTGACAACACTTTCCGTATAATCCCCTCACTATCCATCAGAATCGTTTTCTGCATTTCTGCCACGTCTGTTTCGCCAATTCACTCTCCAACAACTTTCCGACTTCTCGCATTGCCTGTCCAATTCCTCCGCCTAGTGCCCCAATCACAAGCGGCACAACCATTATTTCACACCCGCTCCGCCTTTCTCTCCTGTCTATACTTCGTCACCTTTTCATGGCTCGTTGCGTCTATATTTCGTTCCTGTGGGCACGCCATGTTGCAAAACCAGATCTTTTTGGTTTCCTTGTTCTCCAATATCAAATCTGGCCTTTTCATGCGATGTCATTGTTTTCCTCACGTTGAACTCGAAATCCCAAATTAGCCTCGCTCTCACTAATACCAATCCTCTCGACCAATTCTCCTTGAACCATCTTTCGTAACCAGCTCATGTTCCTTTGCCTACACTACTACAGTTATCGTAAGGGCTCTAACTTCAAGTGGTATGAAAACCTCTTGGAGGTTGGTACCGATCAACACTGCAATCCTTTTTTTTTCTATCTCTGGAAAAAGCGCGTGCTGCAGATGTGGCCACCCTTCGACTGACCTGGAAGGCCTGGTAGGCTTTAGTGGAATTGCAGGACGTCCTTCACTGCCCATGCACACTTCATGTCAATCACATTTGAATCATTCTGGCTATCGACTGTACTAAACTTAAAGTCACCTCTCGTTCCTTCTTCTTTTACATCAACGTTGTTCACAATTGTCATTGAAAGCCTACTGGGTGACCCCTTCATGTGCAATGACTTCACAACAGAAGAGTCTATCATAGTAATGTCAGAACAGGAGTCTACTCGGACATACGTAACTAGTATAACATTTAGCAACCCTTCACAGGCGTCAACCGCAGCAGCTGACGAGCACGTTGAAGAGTTTCCTCGTTCTGGTACCGAGCAATAGTTTACTATTAAATTGTTGTGATTAAAGCCTTCCTGATTTTCACCTTGTCTAGCTTCAGGGAGGTAAAGTAATGTGTGATGACTTTTCACACATTCTTGTAAAAACCCTGCATCTAATGGAAGATCTGCATTTCTTTGATGTTTGTCCGGTGGTGCTGATACAATTCAAGCAAATATTTATCTACCGCGCAGATTCAGTTCTTTCTTTAGGGGAATTGGATCTGAAAGCTTCACAGCGGTAACCCCGATGGTGTTCATGGCACGTCGGACAGGATTTTTGCTTTACCGTTGCTGTAGCAACGGAAAGTAGTTGTCGTAGGTAGACACCCTTGTGGTTGCTGACTCACTTTCGGTACTCTCAGAAGACTTCACTTTAGCTAGTAGCCACAACTTCACTCGATTCACCACTAACAACAGAGGAATGATTCAGGACATGGGCTCTTTCCTTAAGAAAATCCATAGCATCTATTGGCATCAGTTGACCGGCTTTGCGCACGTGGCTCTTCAAATGTTTAGGAAATTTCGAGTAGAGGGTTTTGACTTTGTAGTCAGGCAGTAGGGTGAGATTGATATGTAATCGATCGACTGCTGCAAGGAGGTTTTGGAAATATCGTGGCGGAGAATCCCTAAGATATTTCGAGCAGGTATTAGACCGGAGAAAAGACCAACTTGCACCCGGCTATTTAAGGTAAAGCCAATCCAGTAACGGGCCTGGAAAACCCACTTCGCTTGACAAGTAGGATCACCAATTCGGGGAACCCAGCGCAGTTGTAGAGCGCCAGCTTTTTCAGCCGGGTTAATCACGGCAAGGCCGCCAAGAGAGAAAGGGAATTGAAAAGTCTCACGTTTAACCTGCTTAGTATTGTCGTTCGACAGAAAGGCATAAATATATAGCTCTCGTGACCCTTGTGTGGATGTAGTCCGGCATTAGGAGGACCGCGGCTGTGAACCAGAGTCCCGAGGCGCCGATAGAATTAATGATTAGGGATTTACCTTTAAGTGAGAGCGTGCGTGATTTCCAGTGGTTAAGGCGCTTTTCTAGTTTTATTACGCGGTTATCCCAGTTAGCGTGATCAAGGTTAGAGGTGCCAAAATACAACCCGAGGATTTTAAGCTTGTCGGTGACCCAGGTTATAGCAACGGGACTTGTAGATCACCCGGCAGATTTGCCTATCCACAAGCCCTCGGTTGATGATGATGACAATTTGCTCTGTTTAGCTCGGGAACCGGGGATTGGAATTCTCTCTATGGAGGGGTCCCGGCGAATAGCCCTATCCAGGGTTTCAGCCACCAGGCAATACCGAAGATAACTCAACGGAAAGACTTGGCGCACTCCCCGTTGAAGAGGGATAGCCCTGGATAACCAGCCGTTATTAGTAACACAGGAGATAATATCTGTGTAAATAATTGAGACCCACCGCCGAAATTGAGGGCCAAAATTAAAGCAATCTAAAACGTGTTGTGAAAAAACGCCATAATAAGACAATGAGCTCAAATGGAAAAGTTAATCCAGAGCATCGAAAAGGTCGGGAATTTTCCGCCTCATTTCCTCGCAATACTGTACTAAGTGGGCGTATGAGTCTGCCTTAGTGTACCCTGGAGATCTTGCCACAATCGGACAACTCGTTCAGGCCACTTCTTTTTGTCTTTTACTGCGGAATTGACGTCAGCGTAATTTCCACGGTCTTGGTGCAGATACCACGCTTTCAGTTGGGCGAACTTGTCTTTTGGCACATATATCATAACCAGCTCCCTTTCGGAGCCCTCCATAGGGACGGCGGAGATAAATTTACGGAGGAATGGGTTTGAGGGCGACTGGCCGGCCCTTTTAACGACCGGCTTATCAGCTTTCGCTGAGGACGATGGCGGGCGTTTATGCGAGCCGTCATCCTACTCAGGGATAAGGATCGGTGAACCGGCGGTCGTGCTGGCGTACAAGACTGGCCGGGTGGGTTGCGATGCTAAAGGATCCGTAGTTTGGGTGGTAGCGGAGGTTGACGCAGGTGAGGATGATGGTGAAACGATGGTCGGATTGATATTTTCAGGTAGATCACTCGAGGGCGAAATCTCCATGGGATTGTCTGTCAGTGTGACTTGCTGGGATACCTGTTTCGATTTTGAGCAGTTTTTCACAACGTACTCATTGGAATTGCTCCTATAACATGTCACAGGCTGACCAGCGTATTTAAAGTTAATATCCACTCCTTGCAAAGCCACCCGACGAGAGACGGTGTATTTTCTTAAATTCCGCCACGCGGATTCCACGCTCGAAGCGTTGGAATCCGTCCTCTTTGAAGTATTACTTTAAAGGTGTCGCAGATGTTCGGACTTCAAGTTCCCTTAATACTTCAAGAGTGCGATGAGATCTTCGTCGGGAAACTCGACAGACGGACACAAAGCATGACACATGAATCGATTTTACACCCAGAAGTTGAAGTGCTGGGCGACGTGTATTTTCATAATCAAAGACACTCGCCCATTTGGCTTATTACACGCTCTTAAAATAACATGTTTGTAGGTTTAGTTGTCATTAAAATCAAAGAGAAATGCAGTTCTTCATGTCGACGCCTCTTTTCTTTTGAAGACGGTAGTGTGGAAACAAATATTATTCAGCCAGGGCTCCATTTACTCAACAGATATGAAATACAACGAAACGACAGCGTTTTCGTCGAGTGAAGGAAAAATAAACATGCTCCACCTGTGGCGCGTATCATAGCAAAATTTTTGCTGTGCTCTAGAGCTTAAGCACTCGCGTTTTTAAGACGCGGACGGCAATCGGAAGTGAGCTGTTTTCCCTCCTAACTTGTCTTCACACAACAACATTTACATTGATAAGTATCTTTTCTTCATTAGATGATTAGTGTTTTAAGCACGTGAGTGCTTTAAAAGCTCCCAGAGAAACGAAAAGTTGCACAAAACCATAAAAACAAAAGGAGAGAAAGCACCCGACAAATGATGTGCTGGTTCTTCTAAGACTGTAAATTTCCTCCGTCTGCAGCTGTGCTGGTTAAGTGACAAACTATGGCCTTTGGAAAGGATAAAAGAACATGTCATGTTCCCACACTTCGGAGGTCTAGGAGACGTCAGTGAGCGTGCCCATATGTAACGCAGATGAAGATGAAACAAAAGACTCGAAAGAATTCACTAAGTAATCAGTTAAATGCGTTAATAAAGATAAGTGAGAGAACTGAGTGATTTTCGCACTTGGCAGGACAATTTATTAACAAGCAATTGTCGCTTTATAGACATCTGAAAAATTCAGGTGGTTGGTACCCATGAGCTCTGCGATGCTGTTGCAATGCTCTAACGCCACACAGTTGAGATCAGGTCAATTTTTGGGCTCATTTGTTTCCGTGAAGGACTCGGTAAATGAAATGAATGTATATTTGAAGTGCACGTTATAGATAAAGATCAATGAATTCTCGCATTCGTCTATAACCCGCACTTGAAATAAAAATTATGCTTTTCTGGTTTCACATCACCGCCTCGGTTTTCAAACGACAAGCAAGTTCGCAATTGCGTTACTTCCAGACTTCCTCTTCTCTCTTCAAGGTTAAACAAATAAGCGTAAATGAATCCATCTTCCGTACGGGAAGAGAGGCGGGGCCCACTACTGCTCCACTCTTGGCTCTTTAATCCAACACGGCTTTTCTGTTTAAATCTGTGCTTCCTTGGCATCGTTCTGCAACTGATCGGTCCGTGCATACGGACCCTGTTTCTGATAGCCATGATAGTGATAAGTAATGACAAAAAAAGTTGCTTCTTTCCGATCCAATAAAAATCACAGAATGTGAGAACGAAGTTAAGAAGCCGCAATTGTTTGTCAAGACAAGCGCCGCACAAGCCAGAACCGAAATCAAATGGTGATAATAAGTGAACACTTTGGGATCTCACACTTCAGGCCTCGACGGTTGGTAAAAGTGTGGATCGTGCTCAATATATACCCACAAGAAAATCCCTATCCGATGGGTAAAACCAACGGGCTTATCCACGTGATAGGGGTTCATGCAGTAGATGTTGCTATCACTTTTCGAAAAACTGGGGCAAGGTGGTTAGAGATTGATCATGGTTTCTTAGCGTTTACGTTTGCCTTCAGCATTGAGAGTGATTTGGACAAACCAGCATGTAGCAAATGGCGAGAAAACGAAATATCATTCAGCTGGTTAAGGACTTCAGTACTAAGCTTTCATTGTTAAGGATAATATGGACTAAAAATATAAGTTCGTGAAAGAATTTCTAAACTATTGTCCTTGGAAGTTGTTTTAACCTGACCCGCAAATGCGTTTGATGGAGATTATCTTCATTACCTTAAGCTTAGTTCTTTACTAAATTTTCCTCTCTCAAAAACAGTGAATTCCTGAGCTAACTTCGTTATGGAAAATATGACAAAGTATCATTCTTGACTACTCTGGTTGCATTCAAAGCGGCTAAATATCCAAAGGCACAGGAACAGCAAGAACATACCTTCTGGAAGTCTCCAAGCATTGAGCAAAAAATTCGTTTCATTTACTGGGTTGTTTTAGTTTTTTTTCTTGATTTTGCCAATGCTTATTTCTCTCTTACAACATTGTGCGATCAAACCTTTTCCTGGCAAGAATTTTTTATTGGCAGTGAGCTTATAATACTGCTACAAAACTTATTTTTTGTTTATTTTCTCCATTTTAACGTGATTTTTGCGCGAAAGGTAGCGACACGAATTTAAGTTTTAACATGTAAATCGAATCAACATTGCATTGTCTGATTACATTGGAATGTCTGCTTCATGAGCACATTTCATTGATGTCACGAGGAACTTTGAAAACAGAACCAGCAGAAAGCACCGGTTTGGCGAAAACGCCATTTGCAACTATTCGTTCGTCGCGTGACCTATTTTTCGTAGACACAATGATTCAGCTGGTTTTTTCTAATATCAGTTCAGTTCAAGATATAACGCAAACTTTAGTGAGAGTCATAAAGGGCATCTCGTTGTTCGCAACCATTGATTCCTATAGCCTACTGATTCAACAACTACTGACAACTACTGATTCTTAGGGCGTGCAGATAACAAGTCTCGTCCTGATAGCAAGAAACATTCAATTAAAAATCATTAATCAAATGAAGCCAATTACAATCTGGTATAACCAAAAAAAGCCACCATACTTGCAAACCGAAAAGCAAGATACAGCTCAGGTAAAAGAAAATTTACGATGATGCAAACTAGACGTGCCGTGGAGCGACCTTCAACTGCAAAAAAAAACCCTTTATATGGGCGGAATGATAAATAGTCATGACAGTTACCTTATGAACCTGACAACGCCCTCTGTAATCCCCACACCATTCAAGATACCAGAACTCGTGAAGATGTTGATTCAGGCGAATGAAAACTTGAGGATTTATTTGGTCTATTTGGGAAAGAGGACGTTTTGCCCTCCAGTCACGCTTCAACGATTTTCACACAATTCTAAACAATTCAAGGCAATGCTCATTTATATCAAGTGAAGCTATGATCTTCGCAGTTATGAACGCAATTTTTGCAATTGCGTAGAGAAGCCTGAAAAATTCAGGACTACAACGGGGATTGAACCAGTGACCTCGCGTTACCGGTGCGACGCTCTAACCAACTGAGCTATGAAGCCACTGACGTTGGGAGCTGGTCATTTGTGGGTTCTAATGGTCCCGTGAGGAATGAATCAATGATGAAATGGTATATGAAATGAATCATATATGAACTGCGGATATGAAATCAAGTGAAGCTATGATCTTCGCAGTTATGAACGCATGTTATGAACGGGGTTTGAACCCGTGACCCATCAGAACGGGACCATTAGAACCCACACCATTAGAACCCACAAATGTACAGGTCCCAATCTCAGTGACTTCATAGCTCAGTTGGTTAGAGCGTCGCACCGGTAACGCGAGGTCACTGGTTCAAACCCCGTTGAAGTCTTGGATTTTTCAGGCTTCTCTACGTAATTGCAAAAATTGCTTTCATAACTGCGAAGATCATAGCTTCACTTGATTTCATATCCGCAGTTCATATATGATTCATTTCATATACCATTTCAGCATTGTCTCATTTATATATCGTTATATTTACTGTTTTGTGATGCTGACTAATGGTCGCTTCTTAACTAAATTATGTAATTTTCAAATGGTCATAAAATATTGATCTGAAGTGGTAACTTCTCAGTAAAATTGTATGCTCGCCATCTCGCAATCTTACAAAAGTTACCAAGAAGTAGTCACGTGACCAGCTTGTTGCAAATGGCCTATTGCGATAGACTTATTGTCAATTATACCGCAAATCATGTTCGTGCAGCGGACACAAAATCACGTCCGAACAGGTCTCATTTTCATGGCTTAGTTTTATTTCTGATCTCCTGAAATTGAGGTTCACAGTGTTTATGAAAGAATTAAAGAATTCGTAAAATAACTTTGACGCAATTGAATCCACTCTTAATCATGTTACATTGAAACCTCTTACGGAATGATTAGAATAAAAACAGCTATAACTAGATTCTGAACACAGTTCACCTTCTGGAGCAGTAACGCTAAAGATGTATGTCTCAGCTTTGTTGGTGTTGGCCATTCTGAGATGTCTGGATTTTTCTGAAGCAGGTATGAGTATGGCTCCTGTTAAGTGCTGTTAATAAGCGGATGTTATATGAAATTTTGTTGTTGTGATTAGCGTTTTCATCAAATTGTTTCGAATTAGGGAACTCGTACACGCCCATTCACATTCGCTTTCTGCATTTGTTCCATTGAATTTGAAATTCAGCAATTCACTTTCAATTTTTTTCTATTGTTATTATCTTACACACGAAAATATCATGGACATCAAATCTTATTTCGTGAATTAGGATCTCCAACGATATTTCCCTTTTAAGGATTTGTCAGAAAAGTTTCGTTGCAGCAAGTATGAGGTCTTTGATTGTACGCTAATCCATATTCACCTGAAAGAATTGAGGGAAGTGAGATAAAAACTTGAAAATCGACTCTTCTTTTCCGGGCTAAATCTGTAGAATCTTGAGCATTCATGCTCAGGAAATGAATTGATTGTGAATTTGGGTTCTCGCCCCCTCTCCACAGTCTCTTTTCTCTATGTCCCTCTCTCCCTCTCTCTCCTAATGTCTCTTCCATCTCCCCCCTTCCCCCCTCCCTCCATCTGTCTCTGTTTTTTTTTTTTTTTTTGCTCTCATTCGCATCTCAGCTGTCGGGGATTTTAATTCCTGCGCTTACTCCGCCTCTACTAATAGACAATACTCAAGCTGTATCATCATTAAATGAAAAAAAAATGTTTTTAACGTAGATTCAATAAAATACAGTGTGGGCTTTGACAATCTCTTACTTTTTTTCTCGTCAGTTTTTTAGTCCTTCCTGTTACCGGAAAAATCACTTTCTAAATGATTAGTATTATCATCAGTGAACCTAGGATTATTATCAGCTATTATCATTATTATGAACCATGTGCAGAAAAAAATGGGTTGTCACTGCCACGCCGCTTCCATGTCCGGTAAATATCTATCCTCAGTGCAGCGATGTTTCTCGTAACGTCACCCATTGTTAGTTATTACTATGCCAACGAGGCCCGGGTTTTTCGAAACATGTTTAGCGCTAACCAGCATCAAATACAATGGAAACCTGTAGGTTTTGATGCCTCTTAACCGCCGGTTAGCGGGCTAGTAACCAGGCTTCGAGCAACCGGCCCCAGACGCTATTGGCTGTTGAAACAATTTCTTTTGTTCTATTGGCAAATTTCAGTATCAAAAGAAGTTGAAACAACCTCGCTAAACCTCCACTTCAGTAAGAAATTGTTAAATATTAGGTTCATAACGGTTTTGGTCGCTGTAGTGTTCGATGAAAAACAAAAAGAGGATCATTTCAAGTAAAGTAAGAGTTTGTAATTTGTCTATATTATTTTTTTGTTAGGTATTTCTTATCAAACAGGAAAGCTGAACATGTCCCAAACTTTTCAACACTGGAGCTGTAGTCGCGCCTGTTCTCTACCTCCAAGCTGTCGTTTACCTCGTTGCACTAATGTTCAGTTTCCTCGATCTTTTGGCGGATCATCGAATGTATGCTGTAATTTCCTTTCTTTTCCTTTCTGTCGATACTGTCGGTTTGCTCATCATACAATGCCAAACTTTTCCCTACATTAGTAATTATGTTCAAAACAAAGATTTTTAATTTGACTTTACACCTAAAACTTTTTTACAGACAGGGATCCCAATTTGACCACTTTTAATTCCATTATTTCACGCCTTCAGACTATCCAATCTGAGGTTGAAGATGGTTTTCCGTGGCTTCTAATTGCTTTGACACTATGTTCACACGAAAGAATAAGAATTGATTCCACCAAAGTGGTAACCCTTTTTAGAACTCTTGCGGTAAAACGGTTCGAAGAATAGACAAAATATCAACTTGGAATGGTCAAATAGAAAGCATGCTTCAAAACGTACCCCGAATCGGTTGCTACAGTAGTCGAGCGCAGCAATGCGGCTATTGTTATAGAACATTCCCCATTTCCCTATTCCCGGATTCTTCAATTTCCACTTTATCGTAGGAGAATTTCTTATTTATGCGCGTTTACAATGCCACCTACGCAGAGCAAGAAGCTTTCACTTTATTTTTGGCGTTCTTAAACCTGTGTAAAATCGGGAATTCTGGTATACAAGTTTGACCATTCTAACAAAAAAAAAAGCTAAAAAATGTATTTTTTAAATCTTGTAGATTCGAGTTTACGTATCAATGAGCCACGGTGAGAAATTTATCCAAGTTCATTCTCCGTCCTCTGTATGGATTCAATCTATTAATACAAGTGGGTTTGAAATATGTGCACGGGAGGCTGGAATAAACAAAAATGAATCTGGAATCGTAAACTGGCTGGCTTTCCAGGACCAACTACAGTTGTCACATG
>NC_090869.1:19090499-19140499 GCF_036669935.1 Montipora foliosa | reverse complement strand
TGAGACCGCTAGAAAATAGCCAGTTAATCGGTGCTGATTCCCAAAAGGATTTGAAATAAAGCAACCACAAAGTTTAGAGCTGTTTTCTGCAGATTGTTTTCATCGCTACGCTACAGCACATCGCAACGGAATCACTTAGCGAAGAGAAGTGACACCAAACCAATGACACACCTTCCTTTGAGTTGAAGGATTGTCAATAACATTCACGCTACTTTGTTTTGACGTCGAAAAATGTGACCCTTACGCAATTCCTAACCCACCTTAAACCAAAGTATTATAATTATGACACTCTTAGTTTAGGGCAATAGGGAACCGACTTTGTGAGCTCTTAAACGCTTATTGAATTGAATGAAAAGTAACGTGTCAGAATCTCATCATTTAGTTGTATTGTACAGGTATTTATGGTTTTGTAGGTTAAATGTCACCAACATATTAAGTTGTTCAATTTAAATGACTGCCTAAAACGCGAACTTTTGTCCTCACAGATCTCGACCCTTGTCTTGATGTTAAATGCCCATCGTTTGGAGTCTGTAAGACTTACAGCGCTCATGTTGCACGCTGTGTTTGTTTCGAAGACTGCCCATCTTATCAGGATCCAGTGTGCACCTCTAATGGTACAACCTATGACAACAAATGTTGGCACGAGTTAAACTACTGTAAAGGACTGGATAACAGCACTATCTATCATCCGGGAAGTTGCGAAGGTATTGATATAGTACACCCTTATATGATCACATAAAGATCGCAACGAATTGAGATCACTTTGACTGAGACAACAATATAGCCGCTGTTTCTTTCCGAGGGGGCAACAACATTCACTGCCACCTTGACGTTTCTTGAAAACGCTCTACCGAAAAGGGAGTCTTTTTTATGCAAAAGAACCTTCCTTCGGTAAAGCTTGGCTGTACAAAATACAAGGAGAAATAACAACAACAATGCAACAACGCCCAATTTAACTACTTTACCTTCCAGCTGCCGAAATTCAACAAGGCACGCATTCTGTAGCATGAGGAAAAACATGTTTTTCAAATGACGGTTCGCTTTTGTAGCACACGTCCTCGTATAAATTTATTTTGCCCTCTTTAGGTCATTCTGATTCGTTCATTAGTTTACTTTAGACGCCTCGATGATTGCTACTGATTATCATTTTCTTTATCACTATTTCTGTTAACGTTATTATTACTATTGTTATTATTATCATTATTATTATTATTATTATTATTATTATTATTATTATTATTAGTAGTAGTAGTAGTAGTAGTAGTAGTAGTAGTAGTAGTATTTGTAACAGTAATAGTAGTAGTAGTAGTAGTAGTATTTGTAACAGTAATAGTAGTAGTAGTACTAGTACTAGTCCTCCATACCTTGCACTACATTCTGTTCAAATGAACCAAAAGAACCATCATCGTTCAGGGGGAAAGGAGCATCAGTGGAAATGCTATTTTCATCGAAAAATATAGTTTCGCAGATGTTTTGGCCAAAATCGTAGCGATTGAAAGGTCATGGGTTCGACCTCGACCTCATGAAGGAGCACAATCTGATTCCGTTTGTACCCGAGTTGTTGCTTATGAGTAAATATTATTTCCTTTGGCCACTGCTTTAAAACGAGTTTTCTTGCGAAACCATGTTTTAAGTTGTGAATTCAACCAGTTTTTATTAAAATGGTTTCACACCAAGCCAACGGAGCAAAGAACAACTCGTGGGTATGTTGCGCCTTTCCTGTCAATATTCAAACAGCTTTATTGTGTAATGCATCTATTACATTTCCGTGCCGTAATCTATATTTCCTGTCTATATGTTTTTTATTTTGCTTTGATATATTTTACATTTCTTCCCATTAATTTAAATATAAGTGTTAAGCACATTTATTTCTTTTTGTTCTCTTTATTTTATATTCGTTCTCTATGTGTATTTATATTTGTGCTGTACGCATTTTTAAAATGCTAATTAAGTATGCAACTCGTGATCGCATTACCGTGATTTACGTGGGTCATTTTTCGCCATTTTGGTTTCTGGGCACATGGAGGAAGAACTGTCAAGCGCATGTCGTGCGGCCGAGAATGCCTTGCAAATTCAGGGGCACCCAACGACCAATTTGTTGTAAAATGTATTATTATACCCCAGTTAATGAAAATAAATGTTATTAAGGCATTTTCAGGTGTTTTTCAGTGTCGCTGGGAAAACATAATCTGTTCCTTTTTCCCAGCAAGACACACAAGAAATTTCCCAGCCAGCTAGATAAAATTGGTTGGTTTCCCAGCCAGCTGATCAAATTTATTTCTCAGCCAGGAATTCCGCGCGCTTTCAAATCCCTCGATCCAAAACGACCGAACAAAAGCGACAAAACCGGGACAAAACAGGTTTTTTTTCCGCAAGCGCAATCACTCTGACCAGCCGTCGTATGTTTGTGACTACTCTGTGGGAGAGGAAGGGGTTCTTTTTTTTTTTTTTTTTTTATTTTTATTTTTTAGTCGTCCTCTCAGTCTTCAGAGTTTCTACAGCCAGCTTGGGTTGAAATGCTAGAAAAAGTCAGTAATTCCCAGGCAAAACCTCTATCAATAACAAAATTTCCCAGCCAGCTAATCGAAACACCTGTATTTTTGCCAGCCAGCAAGATTCCTCTGGGGAACAGATAATGTGAGGAACAGATTCGTTGGGTGCCCCTGCAAATTCAGCTGAACTCAACGTCGTCATGCTCCCTCTGTCAGGATATAAACAAGAATGTGACAGACCTACCTGCAAGTTCTCCCTTTTTCAGATAATAGAGAGCTTTAGATTCTAGGACGAGAACGACTACGAGTACGAGATTTTCGCATAGAACAACAGTGAGCACGCGCAAACCAGCGTCATTTTGGCGGGAAAAACGTGATACCGTCGTCATTTTAGTACGAGGTTTTGCAAAAATGTTGTCGTGTCAAAACAATTCTGGGTTGTACGTCCTGACAAATGGTACGATTTTTTCGCTAGTTTTGTCCTTTTGTTTAAGTGCCAACAGTCTTCCAGAAAAATTGACCTCAGATAATGTTCTCTCGATAAGATGCTCAGTTGCCTCGCTCTTCATGGCGGCCTTTGAATCGTGCCTCCTCAAATGTTGTTTTTGAAGAGTTTGTTCGGAGAAGCCTACCGACCACTTCTTCAATAAAACCCTTCTTGACACCGGGCTGGTGACAAGAGGTAAAATGCTTGAAGGTTTCAGTCGGCTGGTGACAGAAGTAATATATTTTGAGGTGAAGAATAGATTCTTTTTCAAATCATTCTCCTTTGTATACTGATGTCGGTCTAGGAAAGTGATCTCCTTCTGAAATTTAAGCAGTAAACGTTATAGTGAGGTGGAAGTTGTTAGCTTGTTCAATAAACAGGTTGATTTCCTGTTTATCTACGTCTCATAGTGAGAAAACGTTATCAATGAAAAGTTTCCAGGTTTTTGGTTTAACGTTACTCTGGCTTAGCATTTTTGTTTCAATTTCTGTGGGCGAAACAATGATGCCCAGCTCATGTACTACCCCCATGGACTAGCCAAATGGACTACCTCTAAAAAGTACTAACGGTATTTCGAATGAGTACTATTGACAGAACTGAAATGATTATACACTTACATTGCACGTTCCTTGTTTATTTCCTTTCGCAAGGCCACATGCGACTTAATCCAGGAATTGCACCCGTCTCTCTTCACTTACATGAACTAATCGACCATCACAACAATTATCGAAAACTAACCTTTTTAAAATGGTTGCTTAGACTTAAATAGTGTTGATCAGCGCCGTTTAAAATGGGTGTTAAAGGTTATAAGGACTACTTGTGACGCTGCGTGCATATAGACCAATAAGTACTCATCAGTTCGAAATAGTATTTTTTAGGGCAGTCCACCGGGGTAGTGAATAGACTGGGAGTCAGTGTTTTGTCGACCTTCCAGAAATTGAAACAAAAATGCTAAGCCAGAGCAAAGTTAAACCAAAAACATGAAAACGTTTCATTGATGGCGTTTTCTCACTATGGGACGTAGATAAACAGGAAATCAACCTGTTCATTGCACAAGCTAACAACTTCAACCTAACTATAAAGTTAACTGCTTAAATTTCAGAAAAGGAAAAAGAATGTATTCTCCATATCAAAATACATCAACAGCTGACTGAATCCTTCCAATACACTGATTGAAGCATTTTCCCTGTCACCCGCCCGGTGTCACTGAAGAAGGGTTTTATCAACGGAGAGGCTAGTAGGTTTCTCCGAACAAACTCTTCATAAAACCGGTAAAGCAAACTGTAAAATGAAGGTTTCATAATTATCTGAAACAACAAACCCACAAAAGGGAGACCGTGCAGGTCTGTCACATTCTTTCAAATTTTTGTTTATAGTCCGGCAGAGGGAGACTGACCTCATTGAATTCAGCCAAGGGACAACGTTCTCGAAAAACTAGGTGTAAATGACTTAAAACCTGCAAGGCATCCCCGGCCGCACGACATGCGCTTGACAGTTCTTTCTTCATGTGCCGAGAAACCAAAAAGGCCGAAAATGACCCACGTCAGGAGCGCATGAGTAGGAGATTGCCTCTCCCATACAAGCCCTATGAGTCAACCTTTGCTCGTTTCTTTCTATTTTTAGAAAGCCACGAGTTCTTCGGCTCTGCACGCACTGTTTAGAATGGCCAATCAGAATAAAGTTATTGTGGAACAAAGACAAAAATAGCAAAAACAATGCATGCAAGTTGTGCAAATTGATGTAAATTGTTGTAAATGTGAGTCTCCTGCTGAAGGATTACTTCTAAAGAAAGAAGAATGCGGGCAAAGGTTGACTCAAGGATATAATGCATTGGGAGGCTCCTAGTCACGGGCTCCTGCCCACGTGAATCACGGTAATGCGACCACGTGTTGCATACTTAATTAGAATTTTTAAAAAAACATACAGCAAAAATGTAAATACACATAGAGAACGAATATAAAATAAAGAGAACAAAAAATGATAAATGTGCTTAAAACTTATATTTAAATTAATGGGAAGAGATGTAAAATATATCAAAGGAAAATAAAAAATATAGAAAAGAAATAGAAATTAAAGCACAGAAATGTAATAGATGCATTACACGATAAAGTTGTTTAAATATTGACAGGAAAGGCGTGCCATAGCGTGGGATAATAATTTGCTTTGTTCCATTCTTTGATTAAGGATTCCCGATGGAGAGAGGCAGAACAGATCTTGTGCGCGTTCCAAAGTGGACCGACTCAACTTGTGAGACGGTCACTTTCCCGCCATATCGCTTCTATCCGGATAAACAGGTTCATGTTCAAGTTTCTGTCAACCACATGACACTCAATGACAGCGCAACAGTCCACGACGCCGTAACATCATGGACGGAAAACGTCAACACAAAGAATTTCACAGTTTGCGTAATGCAGGCTGGTAGAAATAAAGAGAGCCTTAATCCATTCGCAACTGTTGATTGGCTGGCTTACCAAGGAGCGCCACCCAAAGGAATGACGGGAACAATTAAGCTGCAAAAATGGTGGTCCGGGACAAAGTGCGCAGACGTGATTTTTCCGAGGGTAAGACTAGTTCTTTTTGAGGGAATCAAGTGGAACGATCTTTCTTTAAAGGGAACCTCCACTCTTACTTCAGAATAAGTTTAAACCGAAGAAAATTATGTTTACAAACAAATTCATTCGAAATTTGTTTTTAAAACAGTGTTAATATCAAGAAGTGTGAATTTTAAAATCGCTCGGGTGCAGCCATCTTGAATAATTGTGACGTGTTACGGTTGCCCTATTGTTCCGACACAAAGAGTTTTTGTCTAATAACAATAGGGCAACCCTAACACGTAACAATTATTCAAGATGGCAAAATGGCTCCCCCGAAATTTGAAAACAAAACAAGCGATTCTAAAACTTATTTATTTCGAATACAAACACTTTCTTTCAAAATACTTTAGACTGACTTGACTGTAACGGTTATTTCCCGTGATTTAAAGTTATTTTTTGTCCCACCAATACAATAAAGTACGCCAATAATTATGGGCTCCTGTTAATACACTATTTTACGCGTGAATTTTATCGCAGTCTTCTTCTTCATCCGTAGGGAAAGTTTAATAACACCCCCGTAGTCCAAGTGACAGCGGAGCATGGGAGAGTTGGTAACGAGTACGATTCTTCTCTCGTCTGGATAGAAGACGCAACCAAAGCCTCATTTAAAGTCTGTCTCCGTGAAATGCAAAACTTCGATGGAAAACATGAAGATATTTATGTGGTTTGTACCAATTTTTGTTTTATTTTATATCTATCTACTGATTCAGAAAGGACAAAAATCCAAGTGTAACTGTGATAGATTCCATCTGAACTAAGGCACTTTAACCAAGGACGATCGTGTAGCCTTCGTCACAAGCGCTTTGCAGATTTTTTTTTTTGTAAAAGAAGATTTCGCCAGAGGGAAGGCAAGAGATGATGACGGGAGAACAAAGCATTTTTTGCGCTTACCCATTCCAATCATGTTGTGTATTACTGCCAGCTGCTAACCAATCAACCACCCCCCGCCTTCTAATGAGTAGGTCTGTCTGTTATCAAGCAGAGCTATCAAGCCGACTGGGAGCTTGTGATATCGATTCACAAGTTGCAAACTCTTTATCATTCACATCGTCATTCTCACTGGTACATTACACCATGCCATTAATAGTTGCATAAGGGGGAGTTCTCCGGAGCAGAACGGGAATTTATTCACTTTTATCGCTTACAGTTCAGTCCACATTTATTCCAGGACAATTGAATTGGCATATATTTTACAAGTTGCAATATAATCGGTCAATTTTTACAATCGTATTCAATGGAGATGTTCGTGCCTTCAAAGACATCGTCGTTCAGTGTTTAAAACGTTCTACAAGCAAATCGTTGGAACATTGCATCATCATCCTTGCTCGGGAAGAGAAGGGCAGCTCCGGGGGGCGAGACTTGTTTTGCTTACAAATAAATGAAGACCCGCCTAAATTATCAGTCTTGTGGATAAAACAGCTAGGTGGTATCGGTTTCTACGGTTTTCGAATTAGTCGTGCTAATTATGTTGCAGAGCTGGTTGGCGATATCTAACCTACACAAGCCATATTTCGCTGAATATGGATCTGTTGGATTCCCAAACACGCATCCGCCTTTGGATGAAAAGAACAATGCTTATTGCAAGGTACGACTTGGGGGGTAAAATCAAGTGCAAACGTCCAAAATTGTTGTTTAGGTTCTTTTATCGCTGGACAATAAGCAGCAACTGAGAGTCAAGAGAGTACCGACATAATTCGATCCAATGAAATGCTACCCGGCATCCTATATTCTTTCGAAAAAAGGACGAGAGGCTGTCGTAAACACATTGCCATATAATTTCCGCGTGGATTCTCGAGGCTCAAATCCCCCTCCCCCCACTATCTGGATTTTTCTTCGACTTCGACCTCAACTCCAACGCACGTTGAGCCAATTGGTTGATTTCTGCCAGTTGAGTTTCATAATGATGTCATGTTCACTTTAACTGTTAGTTTCCAATCACGGACCCACAGGCTGCACAATGCAACAGCTCTCGTCTATAAAAATAGGTTCTTTGTAATGGCGACGCTATGCAAAGGCCTCCTCGGGTAGCGGATGACAAGTAACGATGCAGCGGTAGCGGTATTCCGCAGGAAATTTCGTACATTATTGAATGTGTCAACTGTCGACAATAATTCAATTATTTCTTATGCCCAATGAACTCATTTCAGCAAGCATTTAACAGTTTACTTTCTTAAACAGTTTGTGGAGTTTAAAAGAAGCTATGAAACCGTGCCTACAGTTTTGATATCAGCCAATCACAACACAACTATTAGTGGAAACCTAGCACCAGAACACAACGGAATAACTACGTGGATCGAGGTAACATCTCTTTAAAAGCTACACTGTGTAGGTTCCAGAGATTTGGTCACATTGATTTCTATCGCTAAGAATAGTGTATGGGAGTTTACCCTAAACAAGTTCGCATAAAAACGCAGGAAGCTCACGCTAATACCGAAAATCCATGTTCACACATATGCCGCGCAGACGTGATTCTTTAAAACAACGTCTGGTCATTAAAGGATTTACACGTCATACTAACAATAGTAATAACCGTGGATAAGTAAAGTGCGTTCGATCTCTGTTGAAAATGGCATTTTTTATTGTACTGACCGCCCTCAAATATATAGGGAAAGGGGGGTTCATTGTGAAGTGCTGTCAGGTGGTGTCTATGTTAAACGGTTGCTGCTACATGGTCTCGAGGCTATCGCATGAGGTCGAGACGAGTGGTCAGCCGGTACAAGATGTCGCCCAAACCTGAAATCACAGAGCATCCAGAAAGAAGCGACCAAATAATATACGTTCTTCTAACGTCGAATGCAATAACTACTGCGTAAAAGATGCTTATTTTACAACTAAGTC
This sequence comes from Montipora foliosa, assembly GCF_036669935.1. Classification (NCBI taxonomy): domain Eukaryota; kingdom Metazoa; phylum Cnidaria; class Anthozoa; order Scleractinia; family Acroporidae; genus Montipora; species Montipora foliosa. The sequence goes on along the minus strand of NC_090869.1, from coordinate 19,132,088 downwards.
CCGCTCACCCTAAGACGGTTTAGATGAAGTCAATACAACAGACTTTCTTTCTTACCCGTCAAATAATCTTTCCTCTCCAAAGAACATCGGCTGAAAACGCGCCATGGACTCCTTTCCCTTTGTTTGGTCTGTCCTACACCCGTGAAATCTCGCATATATCACTTGCCGATTGAATGGGTTTACAGTTCTCGTGCGGGCACTTCAAATCACTGCGTTAAAATGCTACTATGATCAAATTTTTAGCCCATTCATTTTTACGTTTATCATATAGAATTCAAGGAAAGATTAAAAACACCGTTTACCGTTTGGAAATATGTGCATTTGTTCCGGAGATATTTAAGTTTGAAAAATGTGTAAAATATGCAAATGAGAGGACTGGTGACGTCATTCACTCAACCTAATATAAAATCAAGTATATAAATAGAGCTATCTTGGTCAATTTGCAGCAGAGACCATTAAAACTTAGTAGGCTGATAGTTCTACAGGCAACACACTTTCGCCTGTAAAGAAATTGGTGCCCATGGCAACTCACTCTTTTCCAGTCTCCTTCAACCTGATTCAATATTTTTGGTGATCATAGGCTAGAAAAACCTTTAACAAGGCCACAGACTCGGCCTAACATACAAGGCACCATTGGCCAATATAAAAATTGGCCAAAGGTGGCCAGCAAAGCCTTTAATATCAGGGAGGTCTGGAACCCAGTGTGTTGCCATGGTAACAAAACTGGTACTCTCATATTGTGGAGCACATCTTCTAGAATCTTACTGCAAAGAATCAAGCATTTCTGATACAAATTGGCTGGGATATCTTTTTCTATCATATTTGTTCATAATCAGGTTGAGTTTATGACTTCATCACTTGGCTAATTTGCATATTTAAAAAACTTTAATATCTCTAGAACGAAAAGAGATATTTGAAAATAGTAAACAGCATTCTTCCTCTCGTACAGACTACATGTTTGTGTCTTCAAATGGCTTAGATAGGAAAGATGCGAATTTCGTCATAGTAGCACTTTAAGTAATGATCCGTGTAAGGTGGATAGCAATTTCCTTTGTTATGCGGCAACGGGGCTTTCCCCACATAGGAATGTTATCATTTTTACACAGAGAATGCATAAACCTACAGTAAAGCCGTTAACGCAATAAAATTCATTTACAGCCCACTTTGAAAGGGGTTTTTTTTGTGTTAAAAGATTTTGACCAATCACAAGAGTTGAAAACAAAAGCCAAGAAACGTTTACACTTTTTCATGTTCCCCACATACGATTTCTGTGGAATTCAGTTAAACTGAGACCAGATGAAAGATGGAAGATGGTTGGAAAGGAAGGATGAATATAATACTGCTTTTATGAAGTTTTGTTAACTTTTGCTGTTTAAGCCAATCAGAAGTAAGTACAGACAATAGAAAAGTTATCACCTTTTTGCATACCAATTGAATTCCAAATTCGTTGCCGTTGTTGCTATCGTTCTTATCTGGACCGTTTCTTAAATACTAACTACAGACTGTAACATGTAACTTTCATGGTCTGGCTTGGTTGTTTTAGATTAAAAGGAATTTAGTGTGGTTGAAAGATTTTGCTGCGGTTCGTTTCACAACTGGAAATGATCAGTGTTTGAAGAAAGCTGATGGGTCACGAGCGGCCGAAGCTAACCATATAATTGACCAGTTATAATGAGTAAACTAACGGAGCTAAACCCGTGTTTTTCAGTAGTCCTTTCGCTCTTTGCCTAGCAAATAGTTTATCACTCATCTCAACGGCGCACAACACCTTGAAACATTAATAGTTGCAATAAAACAGTAGTTTCCTCCACTTATCAGCCCTCACAAAGCAAGTATGTGCAGCTGTCGCGAAGCGTCGGAAACTGACTCTGCCGAGATGTGCAATTAACGTTGCATTTACCTAACATTTAAGCCTTAAATATGTTCTACTCTTCTTATGAAACTGAAGATTCCAAGTTATGATGGGTTAAGTGTGCTCACACGACAGCTTCATTCTGACGAATGGACAACGTCTGAAATGTCAGCTTTTAATCACCTAACGGTGATCAAGTTTCTGAGTTGCAACTAAGTTAATACCACCAAATTTAGGTAGTTGTAATGAGAAAGCTTTTTCACTTACCTCACTCTGAGGAAGAGGGTGCAGAGAATTCGGAATTCAATTCATTCATCTCTGTCAGTGACAACTGTAACCTTTTATTTAACAGGATATGAATCCCTCAGGATTAGAGTTTGTGTCAAGGAATTTTGGGAGACCAGATACGACCCCGTTTCATTGAGTTATGTGGTCCTTACAGGTCAGTAAACTCAGTGGCAAACGGCGAAAAGATAAATGTGATTCTAAGTGAAATGTACGACCATGTAATACTGAGCGTGACTGGGAGCAAAAAAACATCTCGGATGGCAATAAACCAAGGGAGAAAAAATGTGATTTTAGTCCATTTTTTGGACTGTGAAGGCCTTTCAAACTGCTCCAAGAGCTCCAAAAACACTTTAATTCACCTGGAAACGACCTGTCCACAAAGGCGGAAGAGCCAGTGGATATGGAATGACCCTGAGAGAGCGTGGGTGAAAATGAAGAGAAATCTTGCCGCTTTTGAGTAACTATCTTTCTCAATCTGTTTAAGGGGGTGTGAACTGGAATACTGGGATTTTAGCTAAACAGTCTGCCATTTCTCAACTATTCTAACAGAAAAGGGGTCCATCTCGGTCCAAAATAAGCTTTTAGGAATAAAACCAGTGCGCAGCGCACGGTTCGACCAATTCTCAGCCAACACAATCAAAGTGTGCATCCACCACATGGATCTGTTGATATAGCTAATCGATCGCATGATCGCAGAAGTTGCAGAAATTGCCCGAGTCGCATATAATAGTCCAGCTGTTAAGGGCCAAAATTGTTGGTTTTTTGATAAAATTATGAAACTTGGAAGGATTGCTAATCTTTATGAGATTAACATTTTCTGATATGGAGCCAGCCGAAATTAACAGCCTGAACTCTGTAATGCGCATGTCGAAAAATTGCTAGTATGGCTTCTGCATAGAGACGATGCTCATGGAAATCATAGCTATTTTGGAGTTTCTTTAACGTAATTTGTTATTTTTCTCCCTTGTTAACAAAAGACTATCTTCGATATTACTCAAAAATTTCAAAGAGTGATACGTGACTGATCACGTGACCATTTTTTTTTTAATGAGAAACGACATTTGTTAACAGTAATGTTACACAGCATTCTAGCTAAACGTTCAAAGAAATGTTCCATTCTAACAGCAATAAAAGCAAGGTGACACACGCTAACACCAACCCGGTGTGGCCAACACATCACGCATGCGCACAACCATTTCACCGGTCAATTAGCAGCCATGGACAGCTGTTTTCGGCCTTTTGGGCCTCATCAGCATGGCGTAGCTAACATACCAGGCGGGTGTGTTTAGCACCCCTTTAAGTGCTCCATTCTAACGCATTTCTTGTCTTGTTATAGAGTTATATTTAAACACTGCAACAGATGACACATCGGAAAAAGTGCATATATATTGTTAAACATGAAATTGAGGCTGAGACAAAGTTACCATTTCTAGAGCTTTTATTTAGTCAATTTGCTGTTACTTGCTTTTCTTTTTGCCAGACTGGTTTGTACATCTTACGGTTCTACAACAAGTTACAGATTGGATACGCGACTTATTTTGAAAATCTTCAGTCACTGGTGGCAAAAACCTGTTTCACTGTAGCCGTTCGTTTGTACAAAACAGGCATTCCTAAGCAACGAGACTTGACAGATGATATCGGATTTAACTTGCAATAAGCTCATCTCGTTTGCAATTTCCTCCACTTGTGCACAACCGCGTGTCATTCGAGATTGGCTTTAAACACATTTGCATCGGCCTTTGCAGCCTTTCTTGCAGCCACAGTGAATCAGCTCGTAACAAGAGTCCTTTGCTTGTGGAAGATTCGTCCATATGGTCTCCACGAATGTCCTGCTCTCTCTCACAGCCCTGGTAGAAGGAGATGGAACAACGGGCTGCGTCAAAAGCGATTGACCCCATACGAATGCTTCCTGAAAAACTGCTTGTTTTGTGTGCTGCAGCAGTGGTGCTTTGGACGGTGGAATACTCTCAATGTTTCTCGATTTCTTTGAAAATAATTCCTTTCGGGCCTGGTTAACATCCAGCAAGCTGCTCGTTCGGTCATACAGGAGGAAAATGAACCTTTCGATAACGGTCAAACACTTTTCATCTATCTCTATTGGCATTGACATCAGTGTACACGGGACGTCTGTTAGGTTGGGATAGACATTCCACACTTCCTATGCTGTCTCCTTTCCCCGTCCACAAAAAAAGGAAAGTGTCACATCCCGTGAGGGCATGAAACCTCGGTAACGCTCTTGATTTCTTATGACCAATCGTCTTTGCTATTTCGTGAGCAGCAAGGTACTTCAAATTCTTGCCTGCCCCATGGGTAATCCAAATTTCTTTCTCAGCAAGGCTCTCTTGCAATCGAATAGAGAGAACGACAACATCCGTGCCATTACTGCGAATCATTATCGGAATCATGACTGGACATGCAGACATCCCATACGTGGACCATAATGCGGGTATCAGCTTCCTCGTGACTGCAAGGTTCTAGAAGCGAAACGTCAAACCTTGCTGCAGATGTCAGAACACACTCACCACACGTGCTATAGATTTCTTTGCCTTCCTCTAAGGTTATGATGATACTATCTGCTGCGCAAGAACCTCTACTGGCAGGAAGCTTCTCCAGTGTGGGGGATGTGAGTGGATGGAAGTACTTTCCGTCGTTGTCCTGAACGTCTTTTCCCTCTCGTTGTACTCTTGAGGGAGTCCTGTGTATACATCCCAAACGATGTCTACACGGTTTGCGGATTGCAGCTGTTTGTTATTGCATGGCTTAAAACACCGCATCGATATATTCTTGAAATGTGTGTGCTGTTCTGGAGCTGCTTTTCAAGATTTTCAGTGAGCTCCTTTGTGTGATTTTCCAAGGGATATTCCTTGTAAGTATTTTTCAAGGCTGTCAAGACAGCCCACATGACGTCAAATGAGAGAGCGGCAATTTCTTGTTCGTTGTTTCGTATTTATCTTCTCAATGAATTCCTTCAAAGTCTAAAAATCCAATGGAAACAAACCATGTTAATAGTTAAATACATGTATGTATAACTATCATTACCTTTCAAATTGAATTTCATGGAAAATATGTTGTCGGTTTCAGTTTGTTGAAAAACCCGTTTAAGTCTAGAAATGAAAACAAATTAAGTTTTTTCTACTGACAGATAACGACACAAATGCTGATCCTTGATTACGATCACCGTTGTCTTAAATGAGACTGCATGTTGGAAGGATCAAATTTGTCGTAGGTCGGTGGACTGAAGGTATCGTGTGCAGGGCTGTCAACCCCCAAACTCTTCAAATGTTGAGAATTGATAGGGATGGGATGATATAGATGACGTCGTAACAACGGTGACGTCATTTCTGATGACGTCATATTGTGTCTTTTACGTAAAAAGAAAGCGGCCAAAGTAGCAAAAGCTTTCTAGTTGGTCACATCACAGTAAAATTAATGGCAGCATAAACTTTAAATTACTGCGAGTAAATTAAAGTAGCCTAAACGGGGACGGGAACAAGCTATTCTAAGGGACTTGACAGAAATTAGCAGAGGGTGTAGATTTTCATTAAAAACGGCGAGGATAAATGACCCTTCTATGAAAGGGATGAAATGTCCTGACCCTCCCTGGAGACTCTTCTTCAAATTATTTGTCCCCTTCCCCAATAGATAACTAATGACTCCAAATTTGTTATACAGTGACAGAGAAGAAAATGTTTCAGTACTTTCAATAAAGGAAACATAACATGCAAGTGATATCTCGGTGAAGAAACGAAACAGGGACCAAAAAAGCTTTGGCTCCACCACTAGAAACCAAGATACATGCACTGCGTTCAAAACTTCAATAGCTTGTCTTGTTCATATGGCGGGAAATATTTTGTATCCGTGTTGTAACATCATAATGATATTATAGCATCCACTTTTGATCACAATGGTTAATTTCTGTAACCCCTCCCCTGTTAATTTCTGACAAGTCCCTAATTGTAAGAATCGAAAATAGATACAGTAAGGCAGTGGAACTAACATGGTAGCAATACGGTATCAGCAGAAATCGAGTTGATATTTTATGAGAAGAAGTATTTTACTCTTCTTAAAAGTAATAAAGATATAGATTTGAATTTTAAATGAACGGATCCTAAATCTCTGAATGCAAGAAATTGAAAGGCGACCGTTCCCAAATTAGGTAGTGGATGCTTGTTGTCTACCGCGAAATTGAGACGCTAGAAAATAGCCAGTTAATCGGGGCTGATTCCCAAAAGGATTTGAAATAAAGCACCAACAAAGTTTAGAGCTGTTTTCTGCAGATTGTTTTCATCGCTTACGCTACAGCACATCGCAACGGAATCACTTAGCGAAGAGGAAGTGACAACAAACCAATGACAACACCTTCCTTTGAGTTGAAGGATTGTCAATAACATTCACGCTACTTGTGTGACGTCGAAAAATGTGACCCTCACGCAATTCCTAACCCACCTAAACCAAAGTATTATATTATGACACTATTAGTTTTAGGGCAATAGGGAACCGACTTTGTGAGCTCTTAAACGCTTATTGAATTGAATGAAAAGTAACGTGTCAGAATCTCATCATTTAGTTGTATTGTACAGGTATTTATGGTTTGTAGGTAAAGTGTCGCCAACATATTAAGTTGTTCAATTTAAATGACTGCCTAAAACGCGAACTTTTGCCTCACAGATCTCGACACTTGTCTTGATGTTAAATGCCCATCGTTTGGAGTCTGGTAAGACTTACAGCGCTCATGTTGCACGCTGTGTTTTGTTCGAAGACTGCCCATCTTATCAGGATCCAGTGTGCACCTCTAATGGTACAACCTATGACAACAAATGTTGGCACGAGTTAAACTACTGTAAAGGACTGGTAAACAGCACTATCTATCATCCGGGAAGTTGCGAAGGTATTGATATAGTACACCCTTATATGATCACATAAAGATCGCAACGAATGAGATCACTTTGACTGAGACAACAATATAGCCGCTGTTTCTTTCCGAGGGGGCAACAACATTCACTGCCACCTTGACGTTTCTTGAAAACGCTCTACCGAAAAGGGAGTCTTTTTATGCAAAAGAACCTTCCTTCGGAAAGCTTGGCTGTACAAAATACAAGGAGAAATAACAACAACAATGCAACAACGCCCAATTTAACTACTTTACCTTCCAGCTGCCGAAAATTCAACAAGGCACGCATTCTGTAGCATGAGGAAAAACATGTTTTCAAATGACGGTTCGCTTTTGTAGCACACGTCCTCGTATAAATTTATTTTGCCCTCTTTAGGTCATTCTGATTCGTTCATTAGTTTACTTTAGACGCCTCGATGATTGCTACTGATTATCATTTTCTTTATCACTATTTCTGTTAACGTTATTATTACTATTGTTATTATATATTATTATTATTATTATTAGTATTATTATTATTAGTAGTGTTAGTAGTAGTAGTAGTAGTAGTAGTAGTAGTAGTAATAGTAGTAGTAGTAGTAGTATTTGTAACAGTAATAGTAGTAGTAGTAGTAGTACTAGTCCTCCATACCTTGCACTACATTCTGTTCAAATGAACCAAAAGAACCATCATCGTTCAGGGGGAAAGGAGCATCAGTGGAAATGCTATTTTCATCGAAAAATATAGTTTCGCAGATGTTTTGGCCAAAATCGTAGCGATTGAAAGGTCATGGGTTCGACCTCGACCTCATGAAGGAGCACAATCTGATTCCGTTTGTACCCGAGTTGTTGCTTATGAGTAAATATTATTTCCTTTGGCCACTGCTTTAAAACGAGTTTTTCTTGCGAAACCATGTTTTAAGTTGTGAATTCAACCAGTTTTTATTAAAATGGTTTCACACCAAGCCAACGGAGCAAAGAACAACTCGTGGGTATGTTGCGCCTTTCCTGTCAATATTCAAACAGCTTTATTGTGTAATGCATCTATTACATTTCCGTGCCGTAATCTATATTTCCTGTCTATATGTTTTTATTTTGCTTTGATATATTTTACATTTCTTCCCATTAATTTAAATATAAGTGTTAAGCACATTTTTCTTTTTGTTCTCTTTATTTTATATTCGTTCTCTATGTGTATTTATATTTGTGCTGTACGCATTTTTAAAATGCTAATTAAGTATGCAACTCGTGATCGCATTACCGTGATTTACGTGGGTCATTTTTCGCCATTTTGGTTTCTGGGCACATGGAGGAAGAACTGTCAAGCGCATGTCGTGCGGCCGAGAATGCCTTGCAAATTCAGGGGCACCCAACGACCAATTTGTTGTAAAATGTATTATTATACCCCAGTTAATGAAAATAAATGTTATTAAGGCATTTTCAGGTGTTTTTCAGTGTCGCTGGGAAAACATAATCTGTTCCTTTTTCCCAGCAAGACACACAAGAAATTTCCCAGCCAGCTAGATAAAATTGGTTGGTTTCCCAGCCAGCTGATCAAATTTATTTCTCAGCCAGGAATTCCGCGCGCTTTCAAATCCCTCGATCCAAAACGACCGAACAAAAGCGACAAAACCGGGACAAAACAGGGTTTTTTTCCGCAAGCGCAATCACTCTGACCAGCCGTCGTATGTTTGTGACTACTCTGTGGGAGAGGAAGGGGGTTTTTTTTTTTTTTTTTTTATTTTTATTTTTTAGTCGTCCTCTCAGTCTTCAGAGTTTCTACAGCCAGCTTGGGTTGAAATGCTAGAAAAAGTCAGTAATTCCCAGGCAAAACCTCTATCAATAACAAAATTTCCCAGCCAGCTAATCGAAACACCTGTATTTTTGCCAGCCAGCAAGATTCCTCTGGGGAACAGATAATGTGAGGAACAGATTCGTTGGGTGCCCCTGCAAATTCAGCTGAACTCAACGTCGTCATGCTCCCTCTGTCAGGATATAAACAAGAATGTGACAGACCTACCTGCAAGTTCTCCCTTTTTCAGATAATAGAGAGCTTTAGATTCTAGGACGAGAACGACTACGAGTACGAGATTTTCGCATAGAACAACAGTGAGCACGCGCAAACCAGCGTCATTTTGGCGGGAAAAACGTGATACCGTCGTCATTTTAGTACGAGGTTTTGCAAAAATGTTGTCGTGTCAAAACAATTCTGGGTTGTACGTCCTGACAAATGGTACGATTTTTTCGCTAGTTTTGTCCTTTTGTTTAAGTGCCAACAGTCTTCCAGAAAAATTGACCTCAGATAATGTTCTCTCGATAAGATGCTCAGTTGCCTCGCTCTTCATGGCGGCCTTTGAATCGTGCCTCCTCAAATGTTGTTTTTGAAGAGTTTGTTCGGAGAAGCCTACCGACCACTTCTTCAATAAAACCCTTCTTGACACCGGGCTGGTGACAAGAGGTAAAATGCTTGAAGGTTTCAGTCGGCTGGTGACAGAAGTAATATATTTTGAGGTGAAGAATAGATTCTTTTTCAAATCATTCTCCTTTGTATACTGATGTCGGTCTAGGAAAGTGATCTCCTTCTGAAATTTAAGCAGTAAACGTTATAGTGAGGTGGAAGTTGTTAGCTTGTTCAATAAACAGGTTGATTTCCTGTTTATCTACGTCTCATAGTGAGAAAACGTTATCAATGAAAAGTTTCCAGGTTTTTGGTTTAACGTTACTCTGGCTTAGCATTTTTGTTTCAATTTCTGTGGGCGAAACAATGATGCCCAGCTCATGTACTACCCCCATGGACTAGCCAAATGGACTACCTCTAAAAAGTACTAACGGTATTTCGAATGAGTACTATTGACAGAACTGAAATGATTATACACTTACATTGCACGTTCCTTGTTTATTTCCTTTCGCAAGGCCACATGCGACTTAATCCAGGAATTGCACCCGTCTCTCTTCACTTACATGAACTAATCGACCATCACAACAATTATCGAAAACTAACCTTTTTAAAATGGTTGCTTAGACTTAAATAGTGTTGATCAGCGCCGTTTAAAATGGGTGTTAAAGGTTATAAGGACTACTTGTGACGCTGCGTGCATATAGACCAATAAGTACTCATCAGTTCGAAATAGTATTTTTTAGGGCAGTCCACCGGGGTAGTGAATAGACTGGGAGTCAGTGTTTTGTCGACCTTCCAGAAATTGAAACAAAAATGCTAAGCCAGAGCAAAGTTAAACCAAAAACATGAAAACGTTTCATTGATGGCGTTTTCTCACTATGGGACGTAGATAAACAGGAAATCAACCTGTTCATTGCACAAGCTAACAACTTCAACCTAACTATAAAGTTAACTGCTTAAATTTCAGAAAAGGAAAAAGAATGTATTCTCCATATCAAAATACATCAACAGCTGACTGAATCCTTCCAATACACTGATTGAAGCATTTTCCCTGTCACCCGCCCGGTGTCACTGAAGAAGGGTTTTATCAACGGAGAGGCTAGTAGGTTTCTCCGAACAAACTCTTCATAAAACCGGTAAAGCAAACTGTAAAATGAAGGTTTCATAATTATCTGAAACAACAAACCCACAAAAGGGAGACCGTGCAGGTCTGTCACATTCTTTCAAATTTTTGTTTATAGTCCGGCAGAGGGAGACTGACCTCATTGAATTCAGCCAAGGGACAACGTTCTCGAAAAACTAGGTGTAAATGACTTAAAACCTGCAAGGCATCCCCGGCCGCACGACATGCGCTTGACAGTTCTTTCTTCATGTGCCGAGAAACCAAAAAGGCCGAAAATGACCCACGTCAGGAGCGCATGAGTAGGAGATTGCCTCTCCCATACAAGCCCTATGAGTCAACCTTTGCTCGTTTCTTTCTATTTTTAGAAAGCCACGAGTTCTTCGGCTCTGCACGCACTGTTTAGAATGGCCAATCAGAATAAAGTTATTGTGGAACAAAGACAAAAATAGCAAAAACAATGCATGCAAGTTGTGCAAATTGATGTAAATTGTTGTAAATGTGAGTCTCCTGCTGAAGGATTACTTCTAAAGAAAGAAGAATGCGGGCAAAGGTTGACTCAAGGATATAATGCATTGGGAGGCTCCTAGTCACGGGCTCCTGCCCACGTGAATCACGGTAATGCGACCACGTGTTGCATACTTAATTAGAATTTTAAAAAAACATACAGCAAAAATGTAAATACACATAGAGAACGAATATAAAATAAAGAGAACAAAAAATGATAAATGTGCTTAAAACTTATATTTAAATTAATGGGAAGAGATGTAAAATATATCAAAGGAAAATAAAAAATATAGAAAAGAAATAGAAATTAAAGCACAGAAATGTAATAGATGCATTACACGATAAAGTTGTTTAAATATTGACAGGAAAGGCGTGCCATAGCGTGGGATAATAATTTGCTTTGTTCCATTCTTTGATTAAGGATTCCCGATGGAGAGAGGCAGAACAGATCTTGTGCGCGTTCCAAAGTGGACCGACTCAACTTGTGAGACGGTCACTTTCCCGCCATATCGCTTCTATCCGGATAAACAGGTTCATGTTCAAGTTTCTGTCAACCACATGACACTCAATGACAGCGCAACAGTCCACGACGCCGTAACATCATGGACGGAAAACGTCAACACAAAGAATTTCACAGTTTGCGTAATGCAGGCTGGTAGAAATAAAGAGAGCCTTAATCCATTCGCAACTGTTGATTGGCTGGCTTACCAAGGAGCGCCACCCAAAGGAATGACGGGAACAATTAAGCTGCAAAAATGGTGGTCCGGGACAAAGTGCGCAGACGTGATTTTTCCGAGGGTAAGACTAGTTCTTTTTGAGGGAATCAAGTGGAACGATCTTTCTTTAAAGGGAACCTCCACTCTTACTTCAGAATAAGTTTAAACCGAAGAAAATTATGTTTACAAACAAATTCATTCGAAATTTGTTTTTAAAACAGTGTTAATATCAAGAAGTGTGAATTTTAAAATCGCTCGGGTGCAGCCATCTTGAATAATTGTGACGTGTTACGGTTGCCCTATTGTTCCGACACAAAGAGTTTTTGTCTAATAACAATAGGGCAACCCTAACACGTAACAATTATTCAAGATGGCAAAATGGCTCCCCCGAAATTTGAAAACAAAACAAGCGATTCTAAAACTTATTTATTTCGAATACAAACACTTTCTTTCAAAATACTTTAGACTGACTTGACTGTAACGGTTATTTCCCGTGATTTAAAGTTATTTTTTGTCCCACCAATACAATAAAGTACGCCAATAATTATGGGCTCCTGTTAATACACTATTTTACGCGTGAATTTTATCGCAGTCTTCTTCTTCATCCGTAGGGAAAGTTTAATAACACCCCCGTAGTCCAAGTGACAGCGGAGCATGGGAGAGTTGGTAACGAGTACGATTCTTCTCTCGTCTGGATAGAAGACGCAACCAAAGCCTCATTTAAAGTCTGTCTCCGTGAAATGCAAAACTTCGATGGAAAACATGAAGATATTTATGTGGTTTGTACCAATTTTTGTTTTATTTTATATCTATCTACTGATTCAGAAAGGACAAAAATCCAAGTGTAACTGTGATAGATTCCATCTGAACTAAGGCACTTTAACCAAGGACGATCGTGTAGCCTTCGTCACAAGCGCTTTGCAGATTTTTTTTTTTGTAAAAGAAGATTTCGCCAGAGGGAAGGCAAGAGATGATGACGGGAGAACAAAGCATTTTTTGCGCTTACCCATTCCAATCATGTTGTGTATTACTGCCAGCTGCTAACCAATCAACCACCCCCCGCCTTCTAATGAGTAGGTCTGTCTGTTATCAAGCAGAGCTATCAAGCCGACTGGGAGCTTGTGATATCGATTCACAAGTTGCAAACTCTTTATCATTCACATCGTCATTCTCACTGGTACATTACACCATGCCATTAATAGTTGCATAAGGGGGAGTTCTCCGGAGCAGAACGGGAATTTATTCACTTTTATCGCTTACAGTTCAGTCCACATTTATTCCAGGACAATTGAATTGGCATATATTTTACAAGTTGCAATATAATCGGTCAATTTTTACAATCGTATTCAATGGAGATGTTCGTGCCTTCAAAGACATCGTCGTTCAGTGTTTAAAACGTTCTACAAGCAAATCGTTGGAACATTGCATCATCATCCTTGCTCGGGAAGAGAAGGGCAGCTCCGGGGGGCGAGACTTGTTTTGCTTACAAATAAATGAAGACCCGCCTAAATTATCAGTCTTGTGGATAAAACAGCTAGGTGGTATCGGTTTCTACGGTTTTCGAATTAGTCGTGCTAATTATGTTGCAGAGCTGGTTGGCGATATCTAACCTACACAAGCCATATTTCGCTGAATATGGATCTGTTGGATTCCCAAACACGCATCCGCCTTTGGATGAAAAGAACAATGCTTATTGCAAGGTACGACTTGGGGGGTAAAATCAAGTGCAAACGTCCAAAATTGTTGTTTAGGTTCTTTTATCGCTGGACAATAAGCAGCAACTGAGAGTCAAGAGAGTACCGACATAATTCGATCCAATGAAATGCTACCCGGCATCCTATATTCTTTCGAAAAAAGGACGAGAGGCTGTCGTAAACACATTGCCATATAATTTCCGCGTGGATTCTCGAGGCTCAAATCCCCCTCCCCCCACTATCTGGATTTTTCTTCGACTTCGACCTCAACTCCAACGCACGTTGAGCCAATTGGTTGATTTCTGCCAGTTGAGTTTCATAATGATGTCATGTTCACTTTAACTGTTAGTTTCCAATCACGGACCCACAGGCTGCACAATGCAACAGCTCTCGTCTATAAAAATAGGTTCTTTGTAATGGCGACGCTATGCAAAGGCCTCCTCGGGTAGCGGATGACAAGTAACGATGCAGCGGTAGCGGTATTCCGCAGGAAATTTCGTACATTATTGAATGTGTCAACTGTCGACAATAATTCAATTATTTCTTATGCCCAATGAACTCATTTCAGCAAGCATTTAACAGTTTACTTTCTTAAACAGTTTGTGGAGTTTAAAAGAAGCTATGAAACCGTGCCTACAGTTTTGATATCAGCCAATCACAACACAACTATTAGTGGAAACCTAGCACCAGAACACAACGGAATAACTACGTGGATCGAGGTAACATCTCTTTAAAAGCTACACTGTGTAGGTTCCAGAGATTTGGTCACATTGATTTCTATCGCTAAGAATAGTGTATGGGAGTTTACCCTAAACAAGTTCGCATAAAAACGCAGGAAGCTCACGCTAATACCGAAAATCCATGTTCACACATATGCCGCGCAGACGTGATTCTTTAAAACAACGTCTGGTCATTAAAGGATTTACACGTCATACTAACAATAGTAATAACCGTGGATAAGTAAAGTGCGTTCGATCTCTGTTGAAAATGGCATTTTTTATTGTACTGACCGCCCTCAAATATATAGGGAAAGGGGGGTTCATTGTGAAGTGCTGTCAGGTGGTGTCTATGTTAAACGGTTGCTGCTACATGGTCTCGAGGCTATCGCATGAGGTCGAGACGAGTGGTCAGCCGGTACAAGATGTCGCCCAAACCTGAAATCACAGAGCATCCAGAAAGAAGCGACCAAATAATATACGTTCTTCTAACGTCGAATGCAATAACTACTGCGTAAAAGATGCTTATTTTACAACTAAGTCCCGCTCACCCTAAGACGGTTTAGATGAAGTCAATACAACAGACTTTCTTTCTTACCCGTCAAATAATCTTTCCTCTCCAAAGAACATCGGCTGAAAACGCGCCATGGACTCCTTTCCCTTTGTTTGGTCTGTCCTACACCCGTGAAATCTCGCATATATCACTTGCCGATTGAATGGGTTTACAGTTCTCGTGCGGGCACTTCAAATCACTGCGTTAAAATGCTACTATGATCAAATTTTTAGCCCATTCATTTTTACGTTTATCATATAGAATTCAAGGAAAGATTAAAAACACCGTTTACCGTTTGGAAATATGTGCATTTGTTCCGGAGATATTTAAGTTTGAAAAATGTGTAAAATATGCAAATGAGAGGACTGGTGACGTCATTCACTCAACCTAATATAAAATCAAGTATATAAATAGAGCTATCTTGGTCAATTTGCAGCAGAGACCATTAAAACTTAGTAGGCTGATAGTTCTACAGGCAACACACTTTCGCCTGTAAAGAAATTGGTGCCCATGGCAACTCACTCTTTTCCAGTCTCCTTCAACCTGATTCAATATTTTTGGTGATCATAGGCTAGAAAAACCTTTAACAAGGCCACAGACTCGGCCTAACATACAAGGCACCATTGGCCAATATAAAAATTGGCCAAAGGTGGCCAGCAAAGCCTTTAATATCAGGGAGGTCTGGAACCCAGTGTGTTGCCATGGTAACAAAACTGGTACTCTCATATTGTGGAGCACATCTTCTAGAATCTTACTGCAAAGAATCAAGCATTTCTGATACAAATTGGCTGGGATATCTTTTTCTATCATATTTGTTCATAATCAGGTTGAGTTTATGACTTCATCACTTGGCTAATTTGCATATTTAAAAAACTTTAATATCTCTAGAACGAAAAGAGATATTTGAAAATAGTAAACAGCATTCTTCCTCTCGTACAGACTACATGTTTGTGTCTTCAAATGGCTTAGATAGGAAAGATGCGAATTTCGTCATAGTAGCACTTTAAGTAATGATCCGTGTAAGGTGGATAGCAATTTCCTTTGTTATGCGGCAACGGGGCTTTCCCCACATAGGAATGTTATCATTTTTACACAGAGAATGCATAAACCTACAGTAAAGCCGTTAACGCAATAAAATTCATTTACAGCCCACTTTGAAAGGGGTTTTTTTTGTGTTAAAAGATTTTGACCAATCACAAGAGTTGAAAACAAAAGCCAAGAAACGTTTACACTTTTTCATGTTCCCCACATACGATTTCTGTGGAATTCAGTTAAACTGAGACCAGATGAAAGATGGAAGATGGTTGGAAAGGAAGGATGAATATAATACTGCTTTTATGAAGTTTTGTTAACTTTTGCTGTTTAAGCCAATCAGAAGTAAGTACAGACAATAGAAAAGTTATCACCTTTTTGCATACCAATTGAATTCCAAATTCGTTGCCGTTGTTGCTATCGTTCTTATCTGGACCGTTTCTTAAATACTAACTACAGACTGTAACATGTAACTTTCATGGTCTGGCTTGGTTGTTTTAGATTAAAAGGAATTTAGTGTGGTTGAAAGATTTTGCTGCGGTTCGTTTCACAACTGGAAATGATCAGTGTTTGAAGAAAGCTGATGGGTCACGAGCGGCCGAAGCTAACCATATAATTGACCAGTTATAATGAGTAAACTAACGGAGCTAAACCCGTGTTTTTCAGTAGTCCTTTCGCTCTTTGCCTAGCAAATAGTTTATCACTCATCTCAACGGCGCACAACACCTTGAAACATTAATAGTTGCAATAAAACAGTAGTTTCCTCCACTTATCAGCCCTCACAAAGCAAGTATGTGCAGCTGTCGCGAAGCGTCGGAAACTGACTCTGCCGAGATGTGCAATTAACGTTGCATTTACCTAACATTTAAGCCTTAAATATGTTCTACTCTTCTTATGAAACTGAAGATTCCAAGTTATGATGGGTTAAGTGTGCTCACACGACAGCTTCATTCTGACGAATGGACAACGTCTGAAATGTCAGCTTTTTAATCACCTAACGGTGATCAAGTTTCTGAGTTGCAACTAAGTTAATACCACCAAATTTAGGTAGTTGTAATGAGAAAGCTTTTTCACTTACCTCACTCTGAGGAAGAGGGTGCAGAGAATTCGGAATTCAATTCATTCATCTCTGTCAGTGACAACTGTAACCTTTTATTTTAACAGGATATGAATCCCTCAGGATTTAGAGTTTGTGTCAAGGAATTTTGGGAGACCAGATACGACCCCGTTTCATTGAGTTATGTGGTCCTTACAGGTCAGTAAACTCAGTGGCAAACGGCGAAAAGATAAATGTGATTCTAAGTGAAATGTACGACCATGTAATACTGAGCGTGACTGGGAGCAAAAAAACATCTCGGATGGCAATAAACCAAGGGAGAAAAAAATGTGATTTTAGTCCATTTTTTGGACTGTGAAGGCCTTTCAAACTGCTCCAAGAGCTCCAAAAACACTTTAATTCACCTGGAAACGACCTGTCCACAAAGGCGGGAAGAGCCAGTGGATATGGAATGACCCTGAGAGAGCGTGGGTGAAAATGAAGAGAAATCTTGCCGCTTTTGAGTAACTATCTTTCTCAATCTGTTTAAGGGGGTGTGAACTGGAATACTGGGATTTTAGCTAAACAGTCTGCCATTTCTCAACTATTCTAACAGAAAAGGGGTCCATCTCGGTCCAAAATAAGCTTTTAGGAATAAAACCAGTGCGCAGCGCACGGTTCGACCAATTCTCAGCCAACACAATCAAAGTGTGCATCCACCACATGGATCTGTTGATATAGCTAATCGATCGCATGATCGCAGAAGTTGCAGAAATTGCCCGAGTCGCATATAATAGTCCAGCTGTTAAGGGCCAAAATTGTTGGTTTTTTGATAAAATTATGAAACTTGGAAGGATTGCTAATCTTTATGAGATTAACATTTTCTGATATGGAGCCAGCCGAAATTAACAGCCTGAACTCTGTAATGCGCATGTCGAAAAATTGCTAGTATGGCTTCTGCATAGAGACGATGCTCATGGAAATCATAGCTATTTTGGAGTTTCTTTAACGTAATTTGTTATTTTTCTCCCTTGTTAACAAAAGACTATCTTCGATATTACTCAAAAATTTCAAAGAGTGATACGTGACTGATCACGTGACCATTTTTTTTTTAATGAGAAACGACATTTGTTAACAGTAATGTTACACAGCATTCTAGCTAAACGTTCAAAGAAATGTTCCATTCTAACAGCAATAAAAGCAAGGTGACACACGCTAACACCAACCCGGTGTGGCCAACACATCACGCATGCGCACAACCATTTCACCCGGTCAATTAGCAGCCATGGACAGCTGTTTCGGCCTTTTGGGCCTCATCAGCATGGCGTAGCTAACATACCAGGCGGGTGTGTTTAGCACCCCTTTAAGTGCTCCATTCTAACGCATTTCTTGTCTTGTTATAGAGTTATATTTAAACACTGCAACAGATGACACATCGGAAAAAGTGCATATATATTGTTAAACATGAAATTGAGGCTGAGACAAAGTTACCATTTCTAGAGCTTTTATTTAGTCAATTTGCTGTTACTTGCTTTTCTTTTTGCCAGACTGGTTTGTACATCTTACGGTTCTACAACAAGTTACAGATTGGATACGCGACTTATTTTGAAAATCTTCAGTCACTGGTGGCAAAAACCTGTTTCACTGTAGCCGTTCGTTTGTACAAAACAGGCATTCCTAAGCAACGAGACTTGACAGATGATATCGGATTTAACTTGCAATAAGCTCATCTCGTTTGCAATTTCCTCCACTTGTGCACAACCGCGTGTCATTCGAGATTGGCTTTAACACATTTGCATCGGCCTTTGCAGCCTTTCTTGCAGCCACAGTGAATCAGCTCGTAACAAGAGTCCTTTGCTTGTGGAAGATTCGTCCATATTGGTCTCCACGAATGTCCTGCTCTCTCTCACAGCCCCTGGTAGAAGGAGATGGAACAACGGGCTGCTTCAAAAGCGATTGACCCCATACGAATGCTTCCTGAAAAACTGCTTGTTTTGTGTGCTGCAGCAGTGGTGCTTTGGACGGTGGAATACTCTCAATGTTTCTCGATTTCTTTGAAAATAACTCCTTTCTGGCCTGGTTAACATCCAGCAAGCTGCTCGTTCGGTCATACAGGAGGAAAATGAACCTTTCGATAACGGTCAAACACTTTTCATCTATCTCTATTGGCATTGACATCAGTGTACACGGGACGTCTGTTAGGTTGGGATAGACATTCCACACTTCCTATGCTGTCTCCTTTCCCCGTCCACAAAAAAAGGAAACGGTGTCACATCCCGTGAGGGCATGAAACCTCGGTAACGCTCTTGATTTCTTATGACCAATCGTCTTTGCTATTTCGTGAGCAGCAAGGTACTTCAAATTCTTGCCTGCCCCATGGGTAATCCAAATTTCTTTCTCAGCAAGGCTCTCTTGCAATCGAAATAGAGAGAACGACAACATCCGTGCCATTACTGCGAATCATTATCGGAATCATGACTGGACATGCAGACATCCAATACGTGGACCATAATGCGGGTATCAGCTTCCTCGTGACTGCAAGGTTCTAGAAGCGAAACGTCAAACCTTGCTGCAGATGTCAGAACACACTCACCACACGTGCTATAGATTTCTTTGCCTTCCTCTAAAGGTTATGATGATACTATCTGCTGCGCAAGAACCTCTACTGGCAGGAAGCTTCTCCAGTGTGAGGGGATGTGAGTGGATGGAAGTACTTTCCGTCGTTGTCCTGAACGTCTTTTCCCTCTCGTTGTACTCTTGAGGGAGTCCTGTTTGTATACATCCCAAACGATGTCTACACGGTTTGCGGATTGCAGCTGTTTGTTATTGAATGGCTTAAAACACCGCATCGATATATTCTTGAAATGTGTGTGCTGTTTCAGGCATCTGAATTTGAATGGGTACTGCTCCATCGAGGGCTACTGCATCAAAAACTGGCTGGTGATTGCCCTCAGTGACCTAAACACTCTATAGACACCAACTAAGTCGGCCTTTTGCGCCTCCCGCCGCCTCCCTCGTCCTCAAACGGGTTAACAAGATGCTCAAACTCAGATACGACAGCCAACACATCGTTCTTGAAGGAAATTTTAACACTCGGTGTCTATTCACGATGTCCAAGACTTCTGGTAGAAGGCACCACTTGCTCAAATTCTTCAATCATCCTTGTATTGCTGTTTCTGGCCCAGAAATCATCCATCTCCTCCAGGCGGCTGGATTTTCTGTCAAACTACAGCACCTCCATCTCCTTTGATTGCTGCTTTTTCTTGCTCAGGAGTATGGTCCAAGGCAATAGAGGAAAACGGTCGCTTGGTCTTGTGCACAACAAATGACCCACTCGGAAACTGTCGAAACACTTCAGCGTGCTTCCTGGATCTTTTGAATGTTGGTGTTGAGGGTTCAAATGTATTAATTTCCCTGTCATTGCCAGGCAATTCAGCTGTTGGATGATGCACGAGAGATATTGCTTCGCCTGTGGAAGCTGGGTCATGGTCTATATTAGAGAGCTTTAGATTCTAGGACGAGAACGACTACGAGTACGAGATTTTCTCATAGAACAACAATGAGCGCGCGCAAACCAGCGTCACTTTGGCGGGAAAAACGTGATACCGTCGTCATTGCAGTACGAGGTTTTGCAAGAATTTTGTCGTGTCAAGACAAGTCAACAACACGGCAGCAGTTTTGGCATTTTTCGATCAGCAAAAAGGCCAAGTTACCAGCAATAAGAATAACTGAGCAACCTAAACTGCTAACAAAGAGTAAGATTAATCGTCCGGGTTATGAGTCTTTTCGCTAAAAACGGGCAGTCAAATCTCGTACTCGTTCTCGTCCTCGTCCTAGAATCTAAAGGTCCCTATTGTCAACACCAGCGATTGTAAATAAATCCTGTCGTAGTTTGGGGGGACATACGACGCCTTCTCGTTCGAACCGGGCACAGACAGCATTGGGTATGTCAGCAGACACAGTAAGAAGCCTATCTTAAGAAATGTCCCATATTGAAAATTAAGTCAACGAGACCTCTCCCTCTTGTTGGCTCATGGATCTTCAGTGCCACATAAATTGGAAGAGGGCATTTTTTGTCTCTGCTGTGTCGAGAGAAAGATGAGGAATTCCGTTCTCTTGCAATAGTATTGAACACAAAGCAGCTGCGAAATATTCAGGCAGGCTTGATTAGGAAGTATAACGACAGATTGCTGATTTGCCATTGTTGTGCCTCGAAGAATCATGTCCAGAAGAGTTATGAGAGTATAGCGTCGCTTTGACAATTTGGTGGGAATGTTCCTTGAAAACAGTACTTAAGTTGAAGAAAGTATCCCTTCGCACGATTTTGGCAGCTCCTGCAAGGTAGACTGCTTCAGAATCGTAATTGTCAGTTGCAACGTGTTTTATCATATCCCCAATCTGGTGATTGAAAGCAATGAGGACATCTCTACCCTGCGAGATTTCATTTAAGTATGGAAAAGCTGAAAGCAGTCTTTCCTTTAACCTTGAAGTGTTGATTCTTGCAGTTTCTGCCCCACGTTCTTCAGTTTAGTAGAATATAATCTTGCGAGGTCAGCCAGTTTAAAGACCGTTGCCTCATGCTCATCTCTGCTATCATCAATGAAGGCAATTAATTTGGCAAATGCTGTACTTTCTTTGGGTCTGAAAGTAGTATCCTTGGTTTATTGTGACTTAATCTGCCTTGCTTTATTATAGAATGTATGGTATTTTGCCTCGCTGGCAATCATGTCAGCAGCTGATAATTTTGATAACAGCTTACCATCATTAAGCACAAGAGCACATTCTCTCACCTTGCCATCAACATCAAATGTCGATACCGCATGTAGTGGTGATGAAGTGTTGGCCTCGTCGTCGCAGAAAGAAACATGTTTTATGCAAGGGTCTTGGCTGAACAATGACGTTGACCTTCGTGTTTTTACAGGGCTTCCTTCCTTTGATTCTTGCTGTTTTCTCCTTTTTGCATGTTCTAATTTGGTATTGCTGAAACGATCAATGCAGCCCTTATGACATGAAGCTTTGTTTTTGCCAAGGGATCCAGCCCTGACCCATCGCCAAGTTGATAATTTCTGATATCCACTGATTTCTGAGGTCCTGAAATTCCGTAACGTTTTTAACACAAGAAATGTACCCTTCCACAGTCTTTGCCCTTTGATATTGCGGGACATTGCAGTTTTCCTGTGTCCTTTTCTCACAGATAATACACAGTTCTCAGTTTATATTCGATCGTTGCTTCCATCATACATCCAAATCAACTGAAGAGGAGTGTTTAACAGTAAATTACAAAACATTTGAAATTCAAACAACATTCACAATGAAACATACAAAAATCGCTTTTACTTTCATTTGGAGAACTTCGAAAAGCTTTGCTAAACTGATATTGAATTGTAAAATGTAATAAAATCTAGGTAAAGTTGTTTTGTTGCTAACCCCATACTGTAAATGACTGCAAGTACGCAAAGCACATTTTTCCTCACGGGCGCCACCATCTTAGAACCGTGAGAAGCTTGGGAACTAGTTTTAATATTTTGTCACTTAACTGGCCATTAAAGATCTACAAATCATGAAAAATGATATAAACCAAATGTATATTTATTATTTTCAAACCGCAAAAGGAGAAAATTAAAAAAAGGAACTGAAGTATTTTCATCAACTATGTCAATTTTACCCTTTAAAAAGTTACTGTTACCCTCAAAGGTGTCTCATGCAGTTTAGCACTCTAAACAATATCCTACCTTAGTTATTTCATTGTGACTATTTATGTTACACAGGTTAGGTGATGTTGAAATTTCTGTTTTCGTTGCTAACTGAAAAGGAACTTATTTAAATGACCTGGATAAAAACCCGAGAAGCCAGAAATGTGTCCAGTCTCGATTCCATGCGTAGCCCTAAAAGGCCATATTAGACCTGCGTATTCCGTGGTTCAGGCACAATCATGATAAAGTCGCATATGTTTGAACAAGAGGAGGGTCTAACTCAACCTAAATGCGTGTTTAACCCCGTCCCACTAGAAGAGGGGCTGTTTGAATATGTATTCCCATCCACCTAACGGGTACCTCACTCTTTCGTTCAACATAGGTCACGTGACCGATCATGTGACATATTTTAATGTTATAATAAAGTTATTATGAAAACCCCAAACAAGTGTAACGACAAATTACTTCTACAAACACGCAACATATCCTTGATTGTGTTAACCTCGTTTCCATGCAGACGCCATGAAGGCAATTTTTTTTGACATGCGCATTATGCAGTTGCGGAGGTTAAATTCACCTGGCTTCATATCAGGAAATGTTCATTCCATAAACGTCAGGGACCCTGGCGAGCTTCATACTTTTATCATAAAATGAAAAATTTTCATTAATTTTTGGCTCTTAACAGGTGGACTCATTCTCGTCACCAGAGCCTCGGATCGTATGTCTGCAGGAGAACATGCGCCGTAGGGTTCTTATAGCCCACAATTGGCTATTTGAACCTCACGGCGCCTGCTCATTCCTCGTGCTAACATGAATGCATCAATCAGAAACACTTTTCATTGTTCTTCACGAAAACCAATGAGAAAACACATTGTTTCATGGTTCCCCAGAGCCCTTCTCTCCCTCAGTCATGCGTAAAAGAGAAGAGCTCTGGGGTCGAGATTGCAGCTGGATTATAAAGGGCAAAACTTCCTTTTTCAAGAAGCTCAAAAACGCACTCTGCTGCGCAATATCGTAGGAGCCATTTCTGTGTTCAGCACGAATCAGCGGAATGAAATTTATTTTTGTACAACAACGCTGAAGCAATGTAACCAGCCATGCTAAAAAAAAAAAACATTTACTACATGAAAATAACCAAAGCAAGCCAATCACCATTTAGTAATTTTTCCCTCTATGTTATAAGTGTAAAAAATACGTTTCAAACCAAATACCTGTGACCTTAGTTCGAGCTTTTTCGTTAACTTTGTAAAAGGACAGTGTGTTACGGTATTAGATACAAGTTGACAATTTTTACCAAAGCTCCGCGTACACTATCTCAGTTTAACTCTACATCCATTTGTGTGGTAATAACGTTCAAAACATGTTCATTTGCTCACAGATATCTGTGACCCCGGTTGGAGTTATTTCGGTGGATTTTGCTACTTTATGAGTGATTCGTGCTCAAACTGGACAACAGCTCTGGCAAAATGTCGATCACAAAACTCTGTTCTAGTTGATGTTGGCAATAATGAAGAAAATGTTTACATACAGCACCGCCACAATGGCGAGAAATCTTGGTTGGGTCTAAACGACATCTCCGCAGAAGGCAACTTTAGTTGGGCGGATCGTGGAAATGGGAATTTCACAGCTTGGGCCAAGAACCAGCCGAACAATTTTGGAGACGAAGACTGCGTTCACACTCTTGGTGTGAAATACAACTATGAATGGAATGACGTGAAATGCAGTAATTGTTATCCATATACTTGCAAAAAAGGTAAGATAGTGTTTAACTTTGCTCTTTTCCCCAGGTGTGACGATTTCAATGAGGTTTTCCAAGCTAATGAACAGGGTTCCTCCTGCCTCATGAGGGTGTCTTTTACGGGCCCCAGCAATTTGGTGCCCGAACGGTGCTGGAACCTTTTTTTCTCGTTGCACCTGGCGTCACATTTTTAAACAAAAGAGCAAATTCTTCTCCTAGCATTTCAGTGACGAAGCAATTATTTCCAAATATTTCTTCCAGCAAAATTTTCAGCTCAAGACTGTATTGACCCTATATGGTTCAAGTGACCTCACATAGTAGAAATATAAAGAAGCCTTTAAATTTCTAGGGACTGAGATGAGAGGGAGAACGAGTGAATAAAGTACGAAAGTCTAGAACGGTAAAAATTACAGCAACAAACAACCAAACACATTCATGTACACACTTTCAAAGCAGGTACTGCTACCAGAAGGATTATTGCTACTTTTCTGTACGTCAACATAAAACGGTATTTTCTTTGAGGAAAACAAACGAGTCCCTACTTACAGTGCGGCTTTTCACGACATCCGCTAACAGCCACATCATCTTGTTGCGACAATTCGTAATCTTCCGTATTCGAAGCTTCAGCAATAAGAGAACTATACATTTACTGGTCTTGCTTGCTCTTTTCGCATCGACGACATGGTCGAATTCTCGATCTTGAGGTTCTGTTTATTATAACACTTTATCGTTAGAGGCGATGAACTTTTGGGCAGGCTCGATACGATTGAACTACATATGTTGTGCACGAGATCGGTTGACTATATTGTTAACCCATAACTGTCCGGGATGAAAGCAACAACAACTGCCCGTAATGGACACCGACTGACAGGGACCCTTTGATGTGGTGCAGAATACCAAGTTTGAAAATAGCCAGAGATATTTTGCTTTTCCGGTTTTTCTTTTTTTGGGATCTCTTAAACTCGAGTTTTTCTGTACTTTGAGAGATATTCCAGATAATTTTAAGCATCAGTTATTTTTACCTCTTGGGCACTTCAACGCACAAATTGGTCGTCTTTTCCTCGAGCGTCTTTCGATATTCAAACGCACATCTCCCGCTTGAGCTGAAGACTTACAAATTGATGTTATTATATTAATGTTATTTTGACAGATCTTGATGAATGCGAAAGAAAGACGCATAGCTGTGATCAGCATGCCAACTGCACCAACGAATACGGAGCATATAGGTGCACGTGTGACAGCAGATACATCAGTGATGGGTACAAATGCCGCCCGAGAGTTAAGTCATGTTCCGAAGAAAGAAAATATGTTGGCAGTGCAAGTGGAAATTTCGTTATTGATCCAACTGGAGTGGGAGGCCTCGCACCATTTACTGTGTATTGTGACATGACTGACAAGAATGGAGTTGGCGTGACAGTCATCAGTCACGACAGTGAAAGAAGAACGTATGTCCAGGGATGTGAATCACCCGGTTGTTACTCGCGTGACATTCATTACATTGGAGCGAGTCTGTCTCAGCTGGCGATGCTCACCAGAGTCTCCTCACACTGTGAACAATTTATCAAGTACGAGTGTTACGGTTCGAGTCTCTCGTTCGACAGGTTTTATGGATTTTGGGTGTCACGTGACTCAAAAAAGATGGCATACTGGGGTGGAGCGTCACCTGGTAGTGCCAAATGCGCATGCGGGGTGACTGGATCTTGTGCAAGTCATAGCCATGTTTGTAACTGTGATACGAATGACTATGTCTGGCGTGAAGACAGCGGTCTCCTCACTGACAAGAACAAGCTTCCAGTTAAACAGCTCAGGTTTGGAGATACTGGAGATTCAGGAGAGAAGGGATACCACACACTCGGAAAGTTTAAGTGCTATGGCATAGCATGATAGTTTGAATGATGATTTTTTTTTTGTCATTTTTGCTATCTATACCTTCAGAGTTTTGCGTTAAAATCATAAATGTAGTAGATGTCAAAAATGAAAGGCCGTAGTTTGAGATTTCCTTTCTTTTACCATGTTTGATACCTTGCTATGTTGCTATTTTAAAGAGATTTCAAGTTCCCTATACGTTTTTCTTGTCTAAGAGGACACGATGTAATCGTTGTGATAGAGAGTACCGTACCAGGTGTCCGACCATCCATCCATTTGTAAGGCTTTGTAGGTGCCTTGTACTTGAATATGAAAGAACATCAGGTCCCAGTTGTTCGAAAGGTGGATAACTCATTACAATTGGTTTTGCTAGTGTTTATCCGCTGGATAGTAATTTATCAAGGTAGATAGCGTTATCCACCTTTTCAACAACCAAGGCCTGGAGAATATTCGTCAAATATAAAGTGATCGATTAATGAAAAACTCTCGCGTTTTTTCCAAAATGAAGCTGAATAAATGGAAAGTGCTTGTGGATCAAAAATGTGGCGGATGCTAATTTCAAAGACCTCATTGATCTTTTTTAGGGGTATAACAGGTTCTTTATGGCATGTAAGGTGTTTTGCAGAGTGGTCCTGGAGCGCATCAAGATCGCGCTGGATGCAAAATTGAGAGAGGAACAGGTGGGCTCCCGAGTTGGCCGAAGCTGTACGGATCAAATAGCAACACTGCGGATTATTGTGGAGCAGAGCATCGAGTGGCAGTCCTCCTTGTATATCAACTTTATAGATTTCGAAAATGCCTTCGATAGTATCAGCAGAGAGTTTTTGTGGAGGTTGTTGCGGCACTACGGGATGCCTGACAAGGTGGTCACCATCATCAGAGCTCTCTATGAAGGTGTTCCGCACAGGTGGTACACAATGGACAGAGGACCCAACCGTTGAATATGAGAAAAATTTGGTACCTAGATGTAGGGAAAGGCCGCAGATAGGTCTATCTGCGGCCTTTGCCTACATCTAGGTACCACGGAAAGCCGCAAGAATCTGGAACAAAAATTCATCTTCCAAATCGGCACCCTTAATCCTCACGGTATTAACGAACGCTTCTCATTCAACTTATGTATTCCTATTTTTCACGTTGCCATGTTACCACCAATAGCGTAGCTCCTACTCTACTATAAAAACTACACGTAACCCACAATTCCTCGGTTCGCTCTGACGAAGGGCTAACGCTCGAAACGTCAGCTTTTAGAATCTCTGTACGGTGGCCAATTTACATTATCAACTCCGTTGATAAAACCAAACTTTTGTATACTATTTCCCCACCGACGCACCACAATATCTTTAGAAACTACCCCGTTCATTCAATGAATATTAGGCTTGTGGTACGACAAGGCTGCCTGCTATCTCCCCTGTTGTTTCTTTTTCGCCCTGGATTGGGTGACGAGGACAGCTTTTGACAGGAAGAGAGGTATTCAGTAGACCTTTACGACATCCTCAGAAGACCTTGTCTTTGCCGATGATCTGGCCCTACTGTCTCACGGAACACAGGATATGAGGGACAAGACACGGGCCTTGGACGTACAAGGTGCGAAGGTAGGCCTGAAGATCAATGCCACTAAGACAAAGATGATTCGTATTGGTACCAAACGTGGCGATGGTGTGTCGGTTGCAAGGGGGCGGATTGAGGAAGTGGATGAGTTCACATACCTTGGGAGCATCGTAAGCAAGAAGGGAGGCACTGACGAGGACATTCAGGCACGAATTGGAAAAGCAAGACAGGCATTTGCGATGCTGAGACCAATATGGCGATCCACAGCACTAACAACCAACACCACGCTGAGAGTCTTTGGGTCTAATGTGAAGGTGGTGCTCTTGTATGGTTCTGAAACTTGGAGGCTGACTAAGGGATTGGAGCAGAGGTAGCAGGCGTTTATCAATAAGAGCCTGAGGAATATCTTGCGGATTTGGTGGCCTAGAAAAATCAGCAACAAGGAGCTTTGGAGACAAATAGGGCAGCGACCGGTAGAGCAAGAGATAAGACAAGAGCTTGGGGATGGATCGGCCACACGTTGAGGAGACCAGATGGACATGTAGTCAAGAGGGCACTGGAGTGGAACCCACAGGGGAAGCGAAAGAGAGGGAGACCCCGGCACACCTGATGACGAACGAGAATGGAAGAAATGGAGAGGAAACATCTCACGTAGAATGAGGCAAAGGGCACCACTCAAAATAGGGTTAGGTGGCGCGCTCTAGTTGAGGACCTATGTTCCACTGGAACGAAGAGGAACAAGTAAGTAAGTAACAGTTTCTTTGAGTTAAATCTGCTGATGTCAAAGCGTGGAGCATGTCCTTTAATTTCGATTATCGCACAATACAACAAAAACTTACTCTGTCTTAAGTGATCGTTTTCTTCTCTGATCAATAAGTGGAATTACCCTCTTAAAAACATCTGCCTTTCCGAGCTACTGCGAGTGCAAAGTTGTTTCGTAAGTCTTTGCTGCTCTTTTCTTTAGTCGAAACAACTGTCAAGTATAATAACGTTCGAACCCTGCTTCGTGCGAAATGAATTTTGATGCAACGAATTCCCTTGTCTAACGTTTCTTGGAAATAAAAATATATTATTTGTTTAGCTGTCAAAATTTTAAATTCAGGAGGAGCTAGTTTGCCCAGACAAAGCGGAATACCCTGCATTTAAAAAAAGGCAAACACGGGAAAAAGCCTGCCAGCCATGGAAGCATTGTAGCGTGTAATGTGATTATCAGGTTATTGCTTACATTCCCAGGCGATTTTTCACACATTCTAGTAGTTTACGCATCTTCGACATTGTTTTCCTGACGACTTGGGAGAGACGCTTACGTCTAGAGTCGCTCGCAGGGCTGGTGTTGCGTTGATGAAGGATTTAAATGAAAGTTCATCCTTTTCTAGCGAATGCATTATGCTCCAGTGGAAAGGTAAACACGGATGCTCCAAAACCAGCTTATTAAAGACTATAAGATAGGTTTTACGGGACTTTTTGAGCGGTATGGCGTAGATAGATAAAAACGGGCACCTTAAGGACGGTGCCTACTAATTCAAAGGTTTTTTTGCCCCGATTTATGATTATGCGGGAAAGGTAGAGATGCTAATAAGTGTTATTGAAATCCAAAAAGAAAATTGGGGGTAACCACGCATTTTTCAAAGATAATTCATGAACAACATTTGTTAAAAGCTCCAAAAAACAAAGGAATGTATGGCGTTCTTTCTCAAATTGAAGCTTAATTATCTCTAAAGAATGCATGGTTACCCCCAATTTTCTTTTTGGATACCAAGAGTACTTACGAAGATCTACTTTTTCTGCATAGTTTTAAACCGCGCAAAAATATCCCTGCATTAGTAAGCATCACCGATAGAAAACCCTAGTATCTGGAGATGCGCAGAACGTATGCGCAATAACAATAGTAGGCACCGTCCTTAATGTTAGTTTCGGACCCAATCAAGGCCGCCTCCTCTTTGTACACGGTCACCAAAATGGTCGCTTCGATGTCATGTGAGAACAAAGCAAAAGTAGACTGATATCATAGGGATTCATCACGGTAGTGAAGGTCAAATTAACGGCAATGAAAATACAGAAACTGCATTTACTTGTCAATTAAAGGTCATCATGATGACCTTGACGGTGACACGACGAAACAAAATGTATATGCAAAATTTAAATATGACCAGATTTGACATTGCATTCATTAACTAATGCATCACATGCACAAGTATGTTTAAGGATACATCCTAGCAGATGAAAACAAAGATAGTCTCCACATAACATAGTATCAAACTGTACAAAAATGTGTATGTATGCCGAAAGCCGTTCGACTCTCAAGGCGTAACACCCTTAAGGTAAAAAGTCCATGTGACATTCCCGGCACCACCCGCACTCCTAGGGCACGTGACCATTAGTCTGCCCATGCGTGGGGCCTTGGAGCCACCCTGGTTGCCTTCGAAGCCAACAATCACATTGTGGGTCTTTTTTCCGCGAATGCTTTCGCTTGCCTTTACATTAAAACACGGACTGTCTACGCAGAAAGTAAATTGAGTGGTGTGTGAAAAAACGTTCTTGAATGGAATGGAAGTGGTAGCTCCGGCCTTGATGGAATAAGGACCTTGAGGCTTGGGGGGGCTGCAGTGACCGAACAACGGGAACACATATTCACCACCTATGGCTGAGAAAACGGTCAGCGTAGCACGAGTGTCACCCAAGCGAAACGGTTCATACGTCACTTCAACACCCACTTCCGTGCCTCCACTTGATGCCGAAGCTGCTGTAATGCCCTTCTCCACGTGGAAGTCAGCGTTGTCCACCTTAAAAAGGACGCCAAGTTAGTAAGTTTTCAACTTTGGATTTATGACCGTTTGGTTGTACACGTAACAGAATCACTCTTTCCACGCCAATGTAACCAGTGTAGCGACAGCAGTTAAATTGCGCGCGCGTGATGTACGACACTTAAAGCGGCGCGCGCTTCAGCAACAAATTTTGCACGCGCAACATTGCGCAAGTTTTCAACAGGTTTCTCATTTAAGCTGTTTAACGCTCAGTTTCTAGACTTTGCATCCTTAAGAGTACTATTCCTAGTTGTTGGAAGTTTCTTTAACGTGTATTCAGTTATGTAAGGCTTTTTTAATGCGTATTAGTTTCTCGTGTACGCTACCGTAGTCTCTAGATCTTTCGAGTAAGTTCTATGGTGTCGCAAAAACTCACGCGTAAGCGCCGCGACACCCAACTACCGTTACAAAAGGTTAATTTTATCGTTTACAAGATCAGTTGACGCAAGATACGTTAATTCATCACAAGTTAACAAGTTTTTCCAAGTTTATCATTGTTCTGGTTATCAAGGCAGCACCAAGGTAATTATCTTTGACGCTATTTTAGTTTGTTTATGTACGCGGTTTGTAGCTTTACTCGCTTAAGTTCAATTTCATCGCTTATAATTGTAAAATAAAGATTTAAGGCTTCAGTTAAAGTCAAGTTGTATACGACATCGTTTACCGTTATTTGTAGATTGATCTTAAGTTTTTTCCTTTTTACCTTTGTAACTTTCGAAGCGTGTAAGACATTTTTATATCCTGTTATTTTCGCAATCTTATTTTGTAATTTATTTGTATCTTTTATTTTAGTTCTCACGGTGTTTATAGAGTTTTAAGGGATTTTAATAAACATCAGTTTGTGAACAACGTCTAACCAAATCACTGGAGCAATAACCAGCTTAAAGCCCAAAACAAAATACAACAAGCATTACCTTACAAGTGTATTCCACTTTAGACTTGGCAAAATTCACAAATCGACAAGTCTGGCTTTGACTTGTTCCCAGCCCTGCGCGAAAGTGGACAGGGGCTTCGGTCCCAGCTGGAGTTGCGTTCAGGTTAAGGTCGTATTGGTAAACACCAAGCTCTGAACTGGTGAATGACAGCCGACCAGTCTGTTCACCAGCCTTCAGGGGCAGATATTCAAACATGCAAGAGCCCTGCAAATCAAATAGACCCATATCACTCAATGTCCAAACAAAAGATTTTGCCCGTCGAACCTCTCATTCAATGTGAGGCTGGACGGGCAAAGACAATGCAAAGACAAAGCCTTTATTCCCCAAGGACTCCAAAATGGCCGCCGAGTGATAAAGGTGAATTGAGCTGTTTCATCAACCCAGTCCCGTACACGAGTTGACTAATTGTTTGCGTTCAAACTAGCTATTCACGTTTACATTAGCTGCTTCCGTTCACACAAGGTGTTTTCTTTCGGAATACTTGGTCACGTTCTTGTTACGTGTACAATAGTTGTTTAAGGCCCATATTCACCTAAAAGACATTGCGCGCCGCGTTGAATTAAATCCGAAATGATCGGCGAGTGCCCAATCAAGAAGCTGAAACTATTTCAAAATAACACCACAAGCGTGCAATGTATTTTGTCATGGACCTTAAATGTTTGCAAATG
Source organism: Montipora foliosa (assembly GCF_036669935.1). Lineage (NCBI taxonomy): Eukaryota > Metazoa > Cnidaria > Anthozoa > Scleractinia > Acroporidae > Montipora > Montipora foliosa. The sequence goes on along the minus strand of NC_090869.1, from coordinate 19,100,054 downwards.
TTGATCGTGTTTAACCCAGTCGTTGGCATTTGGACTCTGCTTATCTTTACACTTATTGTTGCTGCTGGCACTAGTTTTTCGCGTTTACATTAGTTCTCCGCGTTTAAACCAGTTGTTTAAATCTACCCAAGTTGTCTTGGTCTACACCTGTTTGTGTTCGGACTAGTTGTTCAAGTTCTTACTACTTGTTTGCATTTACAGTTGTTAATGTTTGCATTAGTCGTTCATATTAAACCCAGTTAGTTCTTATATTTGTTCACTTTTACATCAGTCGCTTGAGAATACACTACCTGTCTCTGTTGACACCAGTTTGCGTTCAAAATAGTTCACGTTTGTCCTATTTGCTCGTGGTTGCACAATTTCCTCACGTCAACACTGAGTTGCTTCCGTTTTAACTAGTTATTCGCGTTTACACGAGGCAAATACACAGCGCAGGAAGACCGCTTGAGCAATTCGCTATCCATGGTTTGTGAGTTTGCTGTTATCTCTGATGAGTTGAGAATGTGGCGCAAAATTTAAAGTCAAGCAAATTGCGCAGTTATTCAGAAGAAAGACAACTGTGAAGTAACATTCGACACTCGATTAGATGAGCAACCTTTCTTAATCAATACACCTTTAACCGAATCCTCTTGCAACCACTCCTTAAGAGAACTAGCTGAGTTTTCGCTACCAACCTCAGACAAGGGAGGTACTGTAAAACTTGGGGGAAGCTGGATATCAGCAACAGAACACTGCGAGTTGAATGTCACAGGGGTACTGAGGGGATTGTGCAATGTGACAACGTGAGATGTGCTCTTGCGTATGGGTGTCGACAAGTCAATAGTGGCCATCACTCCGGGAGAAATTGCCTTGAATGTCACGTAATAAAACAGGTATTCGCCGCTATGCTCGTTTCGGAAGACCACCTGAAGATAAAAGGAGTTGGAGCAACAATTAGTGTGACAAAAAGTATAGCTATAAATGAAATACTTGACTCTGGGACATAACTACAAAGAAAAGAGGTAAGATATTCAGTACATTCGATTAGTGTTCCTTACTTAGCTATAACCAACTGTACTGGAAATTATATCAAACAGTGAATCCATAGATTGAGATGTGCATTGTAACTCACTTGGAAAAGTTTGGAAAGATGACACTAAGGAAACTGGAGCTGCTTACGGTTAAATCCCCACGCTTCTGTCATGCTTTCCCAAAATATCGCGTACATCATAACCCGATATACGCACGTTAAAGAAGCAATTGAGGTGAGCAAGCGATCATTTGTTAGCGTAGCGTACTGGGAAAACGCAGATAACGCTTACAAAAGCATAAACTCAACCATCTCAAAAAAAGAAGTTTGTACAGTTTTACAGTTTACAGTGCTTATTTCTGTTATTGTTAGGGGTGATTGGTGCAATTTTGCAGCTGTTGAAATTTCGGGAGGAAAAAAAGCTATGAACCCGACGCTGCAAATCAATTTGGCGATGAAATTATCTCATTCAAATACCACGAAATACTTCACTTCAACGCAGACAGTGTGTTCTGTCCTGTATGAATAGCATTTTCCACAGTTGATAAAAATAGATTATTGCAAAGCATTATGGGATTGAAATGCGGACAAACATTGCTAAATGTATTTGTCTTTGTCCGCATTCCATTGTGCTTTGGGCGCTAGATCGTGACGTCAATTGAAGAGTGCTATTCCCTACCTTAGCACTAAAGGTCCCCTCCTTGTGAGCAAAGAAGTTCAGTCTGTAATCCCGCTTTGACAGACCAGGAACATCAACATAGTCTAGACCCTTGAGGGTGGTGGAACTGTCCGGTTTTTCAGGTTTTAACATCTCTATAATCACGCGGAATCTAAAAGGAATTTTCTTGATAGTTCACAACTTACAGAAAGCAAATATAACCTTGCAGACCGCATCGATTACTACGCGAATATCCATTTTGGAAGTGTAAATAGGGTTGCTGCCAATACGAAGTACTCCTTGAAAGAGGCTGCAATTTTACGTGGTTGGTAGAAATTTCCAAGTTGCTGTTAGCTGGAGTAGAATAGATGGGAAATGTTCGAAAATTTAACTGAGATTCATGTACCCCCTTGATGGGGTATGTCAGTGGTTCAAATTATGAACCGGATGGATCCGTTAAATGAAATTTCACTTATACCTATTACTCCTCTGATGATCCTTATCTTACGCCCAGCAATCTTCGTTGGCAAGAGAATTTTAACCAACTGACGCCTAGTCTGTAGTCACCGTATTGCCTCCTATAGAGCGGTTTTCAAATGAGTTTCGTAAAACCAAAACCAAAGTAATTACTTTGGCCAATCAAAAAGGACGGAGACAATCCAGTAAACCAATCAAAACTCGAAGTAATTACACGTAGCCGACACAAAGCGCGGGAAAATGTGCACGCGCGAGCCACGATTGGTTTTGGTTTCACTTCTGATTGGTTGAAAAAGCGGCGCGAGAACTTTGAGCCAATCACTGAGCGAAGTAATGCAAAAGAAAAGTAATTCGCTAATTACTTTCGACACTCAATTGAAAACCGCTCTAATAAAAGAATGTTTTATCTGCGTTCTTCGTCCTATTAGAAAATCATGACCATATAGCTGTACCTGTTTTAGTTCTAGTATCATGATGAAAATTGTCAAGACGGACGCCGTTCCAGTTACAAGAAATTAGGGAGTTTTAGCAAGGACAACGGCAACAACAGAACTTCATAATATAATTTAGCGCTATCGTAAGTATTTCGTGATTATTCCATCTTGTTCACCTTGAACAATAGGGGCTGAAGATAAAAAGTGAACGATTTCCTGCTGTATGCTCACGTTGTCGACAAAATCTAAGGTTTGGTAATTTCAAGTTGTTGTTTTGTGGACTACGGCAGAAAATGCACTGAAATGCGTGTTGCACGTGCAGCGAGATTATTTTTACTTCCTTAACCAATGATATTCTTCCTTTGTGGCGTTGTCGTACGTTGCCGTAGCCGTTGTCGTTGCTAAGACTCCCTATTAGGAAGGGTAAGAAACGACGACGACTATGGCAACGACGACTCCACAACACAGAATATCATAACAAAGGAGACTAATGTTGCGCATGCGCCTCATCACCCCAAAAATCCCTTGAATTTCAGTCAAATTCATTCGAAACGCGGGAACATCAGAAATGGCGGATGTAGTGCTGGCATCGTTAATATTCATCGCATGTTTCCAAAAGGACGGCACACAATGAATGCAAAGATGATGAATCATTTGAAAGACTTGGGCATTACCTTATCTTTATGACTGATTCTGGTTCAATATAACGGGAAATACGGTGACGGATCACAAATGAAGCGAAGATGGCGAGTCAAAAGTGTGGCGATGAATTGCAGAACTTGCAAAGAGCAGAGGGTAGTTTTGCCTTTCTGGCGTTGTTTTTCCTTATTTAAGAGACTTCAACTCAGAATGGAGTGCTGTTTGATAATAAAGTAAGTCGGATTCAAATTGAAATGTGAGTGTACATTCAAAAATATGGGTAAACTGGCGTTTGAAGCGAGGACAACGATAAATCAGCTAACAAGATGGAGTCGAAAAATGGCAGCCCACTGGTGAAGAACATCTCAATTCGCTATAAAGCTTCCCAACCTTGAAATTTTGAACCACATTGTCGAAGTAGAGTCGGGAATTGTTCTGGAGAAGAAATAGGGCTGATTTTGAATCTTGAAGCGAACAGATTAAGCCAAGACGCAAGGCTTTACTTTACGAGTGCTCCAGATTATTTACATTTCCTTGGCAAAAAATATTTTAATTCCCTTTTTCGAGACTTTTGTCATAGGCCGTGATACGGGAATTCCCGCTTGCTGCAGTAAGCCCAACAACCAAAGAAAAGATTTGTGTAAAGAAATTGTCATTAAAAGTGGCAAGGCTCAACACAGCAGGTTTCGTGTGATACGGTGTTGTCTACAAAATGGCTTCAAATCTTGTTATGATATCATCTCACTCTGCCCCATTGTGTCTTTGACTTGGCAAACTTTAACGTCTGAAAATTAAACCACTGAAAAAGCATTAAATTTGAAGCTTTTTTCAATTTGTATATTGTCATATTGCCCTAAGCTGCGAAAGTTTCAAGTTGATAAAAGGACGTGCACAAATAATTCTAACTCGGAGAACGAAACTCAAGTCGGCAGCTCATCCGTTCTCGTGGCCAAATCTTAGAAAATAATTCGTGATACGGGAATCGCCTTTAACAGCCGACACACAAAAATCAGAAGAATAATTTGAGTTGAACATTTATAATTTAAAAGTGGCAAGGCGCGCGCAAGCGACCAGCAAAGTGAGCCTATTGTCCTGTTGAAATCTGTCACTTCGAGCTAGTTGTTTGTTGGAAGAACAGTCATAGGACGTCCCCTTAATGCTATCCAGTCATTGTGGATACATCAAATACTAATTTGCACAAAAATGTGGAGATTGACACTGATTCGTAGTTAAATTATTTATTATTTACTTAATATTTACAATGCACTTACACGTTTGCTTGATACAAAATTTACTCATCTCAGGCAAAGTATTATTTACATTTGTATAAAACTGCTTCAGGAGAGGGAAAAAAACGAAATTATTACACTATACCACCAATAGAAATAAATGGTATATAGTTAACTATACTAAAAAGGAGATTGACACAACCAGGTAAAATATTTGTGAATGTAATCCATAATGAGAATACATTCAAGTTAACAACAATCTCAGAGAGAGAATAATATTATATTATTATTATTTTTTTTTTTGATTTTATTCCATAATTTTTTTTAAATTTTATTCTATTTATTCCGAATAAATAGTACTCAATCTACAGAACAGGATATCCCATTCAGTTGAAATATTTAGGCTTATAATACTGGAGTACATACCAGCAAGTAAGGAAATCAGTACTGAGCAAAATAGTGCTCAAAAATTGCTTTTTTGAAATAGGATTTTAGATGTGCTGTTTCGATTATAAAGAGGAAGTCATTCTAAAAGTATTTTCCAATAATAGACAGGCAGAATTTTCTTACATTGGAATTTGCCTATAGCATGAAGAAATACATTCTGCAAAGCTGCATCCTGAGTTGAATGATTATGTTGCTCCGAAACCAGTAATATGGAAAAAAATACATGGCTTATCGCCACAAAGACGATCATGCACAAATAAATGCGTAAATTTTAGCAATATCGTGACATTTCAATAGACCTAAGGAAACATAATGTGGGATGGGGGAACATCATTAATGATTCTAATAACTTTATTTTTGAATTTTATAAGCTGTGACAATGGGTTTTCATAATCACTACCCCACAACATAGAGCCATATAGTAAATATGGCTAAATAAGCGAATAATAGACATTGATTAGACAATGTTTACTGACAATGCTTAACCTTAATATATGACATTAATTTTACTAACTATGTTACAAATATAATGAATATGATCATGCCAGGAAAGGTAATGGACAATATAGATACCATACCCAAGTATCTTAAGATTGAAACTGGTTCAAGGCATTGACCAGCTAAGTTTAATGAAGGAAGTAAGTTGAAAGTTGAACTTTCTGGTGAGGATTGAAGATAAGATATTTAGTTGTCTTTAAATTTAAAGTTAATAAACACTTGGTAGTCAGAGCTATTGTAAATTAGAAGTTCATCTATATATAGGGAAGATATCTGATGACAAGCATTGATGTGCCAAACACAGGAACAAAACAACCTTTTGTTTCAACAGCCAGCGAGCCTCTGGTTGGCACATTAATGACAATAGGTAAACAATAAATTATCTTCCCTGCAGTGTTTTGACATCATGTGGAGGTTTCCCCTCCACATGATGTACAATTTAAACAAATTGCTATTTACAGGGTGTCAAGTGGGTAAAATGGTCAGAAAATGAGAAAATTGGGGGGGGGGGGGGGGGGGGGCCTTAACCTAAAAGTAGGAACAAAATAGCATTTGAACGTGAATAGGAAAAGTAATGGAAATGCCTAATTGAAGTCATCATTGAGAGGTTCAAAATTATTGTTTTTACATCAACACGAAGTGCAAGCTTACTACATTTTTCTCCAGCCATGAGCACAAAAAATACATAATTTTTCCTGAAAAACCAGCGAATTTAAAAGGCCCAGAATAATAGGAAATAACAATAGCTTGCACATTCATCAACTACCTACAAGTTACTACAGTACCCTCATTATCTACCCTCCGATTTCAATCCATGGCGATTTAGTAAATCCTCCACACACGTTGCTAATTGTAACTAGTAGGAACTGGTGAAGAAGACGTAAACAACGCTAGCATTTCGTATAATGTTTCTGTGGACAAGAAGGAAAATAAAATACACTAATTTTTTAAAGGACATTTAATAGGGTGCGATAGCTTATGGCTTGAGATTATAAACAAAACAAAAGGAATAGCGAATTCATCTTACCTTAGCAGACTTGACAGCAAGGCCTCGAACAACCACCTCAATCGATCTATCACAACATTCAGCAACATTTAACTCGGAAAAATCAATTGTGCATGAAGCCACGGGCGAAAAATCGATCACGCGAAAGTGAAAGACTTGAAAGGAATCAGCTTCTACCACTGAACTACCGCTATTCCGACAGAAAAAAATTTGTACACGTCGCTGCTGCTATAAAAATCCCCAGAGCAAGTAATCGAACAAGACATCTTTGGCCGCCATTTTGTTTGTTATTTCGCGCGCGCGCGCGTGAAAAAACCTGGGTATAAGCAAAACAATCAACCAATCAGACAAAAGTCTCCTTTGTTGAATATCATTGGTTGAAAGAGGGAAAATAATCGTGCTGCACGCATTTTAGCGCATATTCTTGCGGGTACTCTACATAACATCGACGTGAAATCAACAAACTGGAGGTTGTGACAACAACGTGAGCTTGCAAATGTGAGCCTTTTATTCTCTATTTTTACTCTGAAATAGAAATGGAAACGGAATTTATTTACCCACGGAACACCTTAAGAGCGCTCAGGAGCTCGTTCAACATGTGTCCGTGCATTCCGGATCGAATTGGAATTTGGCAGTGTTGGTTTTTGAGGAGAGGGGAAAACCGGAGAACCCGGAGAAAAACCTCTCGGAGCAAGGAGAGAACCTACAACAAACTCAAGCCACATGTGACGCCGGAACCGGGAATAGAACCCGGGCCACATTGGTGGGAGGCGAGTGCTCTCACCACTGCGCCACCCCTGCTCCCCCACTACCCCACTGAAACCACTCGTACCAATTTATTTCTAAGACACTTGGCCCACATTGTGCGACTTGTACGAGATGGAATAATCACGAAAGAATTACGACGCTACAAATATTCTGAGGTGATATTTTCGTCGACGTTTCCGTCGTAGATCTTAAGGTCCGTTTTGGGATGCTAATTAAGAAACCTGTCCTTCACGTAAATCAAAGTACAGAAGCAATTAACTCATGAACCTTTGAGGTCGTCGCAGCCAGTTAGTAACTGTCAGCATTTCCGTGTAGGAGGTCTTACAAGGTACTTCTCTTTGTATGTTATTAATAGGCTTCGGTCCTTCTGCAGTACCGGTTACGTTATACAGCAAGCCATTGCCATCCGGGAGGGCGAAAAATACTGAACCCTGAATGGAAAAAGAAGCGTTTAGTGCAGTCAAAACAAATGCAATTAAGCCACTTGAAAACTAAGCCGACATTCATGAAAGTGGTAAGCTGTACCTGAATATTACTTGCTGACGATTAAAAAATGATTTGACCGTCTTCAGTTATGATGCAGAAATTGAACACCTTAGGCTTGGATCACTCACCGTATGTTTCTTTCCCTCTTGCGTCATGGTAAGGGGTCTGTAAGTCAGTTCATAATTTTTAGTCTGTTGAGGTTCCACAGTGATGGCGTCTGGACCAGACCAGTACTCGCCGTCTATGACCGGTCGAAGCATCCACATCTGGTTTGTCCGGTTATGGATGACAAGGCTACGCGTGTCGCGAGTACGGACATGAGTGGCAAAGTGAAGAACCTGCAGGAGAGAAATGACAAGTTTAAAAAAAAAAGTAAATCAGAGATGAAAATGTTGATAATGATTATGACTAATGCAACGACGACGATGAAGAAGATAATGATTATGTCGGTGACAATTAAGGAGTTAGGCAAGGAAGATGACAACTGTTACGAGACCGTCAGCAAAAATACGACTTCGCCATTTTTAGTAATCACTACGAGATTTTTCAAAATCGTTCGGCAGGGTAAGCCTGTGAGTGTGTGCATACCTTCTTGTAACAAACCTGCCATGAAAAATGTAGAGGTTTGGAGAGAAATGGGAAATTTACCACCGAGAGCTCCAGTCCTCCACAGTGAATTAATTATCAAATTTCGTCAATTTCACGTCGTTGTCAAGAGTGAAGACGAGAACGGCAAAGAAATGAAATCAAACTGGAGACCTACGGATCTCAGGGCTGGCGCCTTAACATCGCAGCCTCACTAAAATCTATCTGCTAAAATCTGAGTCCACTCAGCATTGAAAAGTAGAAGGCGAGTAAATCAAAGTTAGTGAATATAGTTTTTTAAGGCGACCTCATAGTGCTCCTAAATTTTTTTGCAGTTTTTCACGGACAAGGGTTGTGTAAACTAGCAGTTCTCGTAAGGTCTTACGCTATTGGCTTATTTCTTTTTCAAAGAACAATGAAACAAACAACAGAAACCAATATGCAGCGGACATAAAAACGAACATAATAATTACGCTGAAGAATCAAAAGGACGACAAGCTTATGAGGGCCGATATGCCAGTTCCAGAGCGTAAATAACTGTTTAATGTGCTCAGAAAAAAGGATCATTTCCCGTGTTTAATCTTGACTTGGGTACAATCACGAAATGCGATGCAACAAGCTTTCTTAGCAAGAAGTACAATTGACAAAGAATTCTCTGCTTTTACCTCTTTGAGGGGCGTTTGAGGAATACAGCTACCGGTGAGAACCAGCTTGAGTGGCTTGCCTCCCTCGATTGCACAACGAAGATTCTGAAAAAGATAACACTAGTAAAAATGCTCATTGCGACACGAAAAAGTCTCCTATCTGAGCACTCACCAGCCGGCAAAAAATGAATGAAAAAGGCAGCACTTTCTCCAAAGTTATTAAAAATCTTGCGTATTGCGCCGGCCGGAGTCGAACTCACGACCTCCCGCATGGCAGCCCGATGCTCAAACAACTGAGCCACTGGTGCAACCTCGCCTTATCAAGTAGAGATAAACTCACCTCGTATCTGATGTCATGATTGATCTCAGTTGGGTGAAACATGATCTCAAAGGACACCTCCATTCCGGATGATATGTAGCCCTTGACTGGCGTGATGGAAAAGTCCGGCTGGAACTTTTCGACATTCCAAGAGAAGGCGGCACCGATGTCTCCGGTATTGTGCATGATAAGCTTCCGACTACTGCGACTGCCCTGGACAACAGCACCAAAGGGAACCGAGTCACCATCCAGGGAGATTTCAATGCCTTGACATGAGCCTGTCACCACGAAAATAGGCTGGGACATGCCGGCACACTCTAACATCACCTGATTGAAAGTAGAAGGAGGTTAAAGAC
>NC_090869.1:19060499-19085499 GCF_036669935.1 Montipora foliosa | reverse complement strand
GGCGCTGTAACCGTAACGTTTTTCAAACCAACAATATGGAACCAACCTGATGTCTTTATCGTCCACGTTTCTAATGATAAGCGTTGCTTGTTTGAGGGGCATGCCTGCACGGTACAGGAAACACGGTCCAAAGTCGTGTCTTTCAAAAGAGAAGTGCAGGCCAGGTTGGACACCAGTTCCAGTCAGGTTGACGGTGAATGTAGGGCCATTAGTGATCTACAAATACAACATCATAAATTTGAAATAGTTGTACAACCAGGGCCACCAATAACAGATACAGCCATTCAGTGATTCTACATAATTATGACGACTGATCATACTGGTGGTAGTGGTGGTGGCGGCGATAAGATGATGATGAAAACTTATTAACACAAACCAAGGTTTGCAAAAGCATGGATGTGTAAATACTAGGGAACTTGAGCAGTGGACGTTTTTAAGACGCAGGCGGAACCGGAAGTAAGCTGTTTTTTCCTTTTAACTTGTCTTAAACACAACCAAATTTATATTTTTAAGTATCGTTTCTCCATTAGGGATGATTAGTTTAAACATGGGCTCCTCGTTTAAAAATTTGGGAGACACTACTGTCCTAGCATGTGAAATGTTTCACTCCAGTTGCCGTCCGCGTCTAAAAATGTGGCGTGCTTAAACTCCCCAATAAAGCAGCTGCTCGGAGACCTAGTGTTTCGTTAGACAAGAAACTTCGCTCCACACCGTCTCCCCCTCCCCGGAAGGTGTGCGAATGGGTACCAGCGATATAATGCTGGGGTTAGCCCTGCTTTGGACTGGCATCCCTTCAGTACAGTAGCAATACTCTCGATCACTTTATGCTACACTAAGTGTGGAAAGTCGAACGCGAGAATAATTGATAATGAGAACGAAAGGTGCGGCTCCAAAATGAACAAGTAACAAAAGAATGAAATTTCCCAAGTGTTCCTTTAAGAACACTTGCGGAAAAAAGTTTCTCGGTCAAGCTTAAAAGCTTGACCAAGAAACTTTTTGTATCCAAATGACAATGTTGATGACAATTATCAGGACGACGATGATGTCACCTGCATCATTTCCGGATAACTTCAGTCTTCTTGAGGAGACATCTTGTCGGTATCAGGTATCTTTAATGTACCCTTACGATTATCGTACCCTTGGAATGCATTGTAATATATTGAATTAAGTGTCCGCCAGGCCCCAGTTGTTAAAAGGCTGGGTAACATTATCCAGTGGATAAGCCGCTATCCAGAGTGTAATTATATACTTCGCGTTAAACGTTGACAAAGGTTTTGGATCACACCTTTACATAAATGTGCTTGGAGTATGCATATTCACAGTTACGCCAGCAAATACTTAAATCTTTGCACAGACTGAAACTGTTGGAAAGTGACTTTTCGGGGGAGCAGGGGTTGTGCAGTGGCCCGGATTCGATTCCCGGTCCCGGGGCCCGTTTCTCGAAAGTCCCGGAACTTTACGGGCCATTTTCGGATGTTACAATTCCCTTTGTATCTCAAGAACGGAGAGGATTTAAGTCGTCAAACTTCACAATCAGTTTGCTTTTTGTTACCTTGAAAACATGTTAAAAGATCGGCCTTCCAAAATAAGCGGTTGGCAGTTTCAGAAATGGCTTTTCGGGACTTTCAAGAAACGGCCCTAGGCGTCAAAGGTGTGTTGAGTTTGTTATTGGTTCTCTACTTGCTCCGAGAGGTTTTTCTCCGGATTTTCCGGTTTTCCCTCTCCAGAAAAACCAACGCTGCCAAATTCCAATTTGATCCGGAATGCAGGGACACACGTGCGAACGAGCTCCTGAGCGCTCTTAAGGTGTATCGAGGATAAACAACAATAATAAAAAACTTATTCATCGGATAAAGTTATACGGCCCTTGAACAACTGGGGCCAGGTTTAAAAGAAAAGCACTCTACCATGACAGACCTTCAACAGTAAATCACATCCAGCTAAAGTAAGCCGTCCAGGAGGACAAAAAGCTAATTGACATCTCTTCCGGGTATTACAAGGTACCGTGCCGATATCAGGTGTCACCGAAACTAACTTCTCCCCATCTGGACATCGTAAGCCCCTCAGTTTAGTTCGGTTCTGCACTTCCCAAGTAAAATCAAAGTTGAACTTCCCTGAGTTAATGACAAACAACTGTCGTGTTGCTTTCTCGTTGATCTCAACCTAAAAAAAGACATTTCGTAGTAAGAAGCCTACATTTTAAATTTTAAAATGATGAAGATAGAGTAGCTTTCAACTGAGTGCCGACATCCGAAATACTACTTAATTCACTGGACGACTGCAAGAGGCACGCGGATCAAAGTAAATACACGGGCTGACACGCAGCTGTCGCTAAACGTTGGAAACGCGTGCGAACACGTCGAAATTTTTTGCGCTGAGAATAGGTGAGAATACGACGGTAGATTATTGAGCAAATTGCTAGGCTTAGAAATGTGCAGGTTTCCACATTTACTTGTAAACCGTTTCATTTTACAACACATTCACATTTACCAGAAGTGCGAACTTCAGTTAATTAAATCTAAACGGGTTCTGCCTAATTAAAAGCGATCAGGTAATAAACACAAAAGTGCTTAATCCCTTCATTCGCAAGATCTCAATGTTAATTCCCCATACTGACTGCCATACCTTACTTTTTATATCAGTTATGGGAATTTGGTGATACATCTAGACAAAAAAAGAACCCTGGTGATAAATTTCTATATTCTCTTCACTAGTCTGCTTAACAATGTATTGAGCTTGTTGGGAGAAAAATGTATATCAATCACGCTTTGGAGTCAAAGGGTCTCGAGGAAACAGAGTTACTGACAGCACCCTAGAATGACAATACAGATGCTCTCTCACACCATAGTTAATGCATGGAGATGGTTATGAAACTCGACAAGTTCCTTTGTTTGATGTTTTTGTCCGTATTTTTGGCCTTGACCCTGCACAAAACACACCTTTTTTTCGATACGATAACCAATCAAATCCTTCGATTAAATTATGCGCGACTAATTTGCGAACCCATACGAGACCAAAACAAAAGATTGTGCAGGGTCACGGTCGATTCAACATCGATTGCGACAACATTGTTCTCGCTTTTGAAGGTTTTAAGGTTTCATAACCAGTCCCTCGATTAACTATGCTCACACACAAACGCACCATTCCAAGATTGATTCTGTTGGTTCCTTTAGAAGTCAGTTCCACCTTGTTACCCAGGGAGTCTTCACAGATGAGTTGCGCGTTCATGGCGTACCCTTCCGCTTTTACGTTTAATGTTAGCGGCGATATCTTCTTCTTCACATGACATACTACGTTGAAGTTCACCTCTTTTTCCTCTGTTGCCGTAAAGGAAATTTCAATTGGCAGCCTGCAAGAAATAAACAAACTGTAAAAGCGCACCGCAAAAACAACCCAGATTGTCAGGTTCAGTTTTACGCTTACAATAAAAAAAAATGTGAAATGCACGATAACACGGCAATTTCGCTCAATACTCGGCCTACAGTTAAAGTTCTTAAATTTAATAAAACAATCACGCATTTCAGTGGTGAAGGAGTTAGTCCTAATTTTGTATGATTGTGTAAATGCCGGTTTTTCATGTAGTCGAATCTTGAAAATTTGACTTATTGTTCCTTCGGTTGGTTCATTCAGCGCTAAACCGATCATCTATCTCATTTGAATTTCTCGTCGATAGTAATTAATTTTTTGAAAAACTCTCTCAAAAAAGACATACCTTGCTTTAGGAAAAACAGTACCAGACATTGGCTCAACAGCCAGACTTGACGAATATCCTTCAGTGTGACAAGATGACTGGATAAATGAAAAAGTGAATGGAGTGTTCTCTTCATTAAGCAGTTGGACGGTCTCTTTTACTGGGTGACCTGTGGACAAGAGGGACAAGGAACAAAACATTGGAAAATTTCGAAAGCAAACGTAAATTTCACCTATCTTCAGTTCTACTGAAGTAAGATGAAAATTGTACTAATTTTATTTGGCACGTTGCAGGCAGTTGAATATATGGCGCGAAATGTCTAAAATATCTAACAGAGCGTTTTCACTCACGTGACTAAAATAAATGCTAATTTGATGAAACAAAAGAAACTATTTGCATAAAAATAGAGTTCAATTCCCAGAGGATTAGTTTGGAACACCAACATGGCCGCCGTTTCTTTGTTTTGGAACACCAACATGGTTGCCGTGACGTCATGTGAAAACGCTCTATAGACCAATTTCGATATATTACAATTCAGTCCAAAACAAAAGACATCATCACGAGGCTCTGGTGAATAATCTCATACAAATCATTGTATTTATTCCCCAGATCCTCGGGATGATGTCTTTTGTTTTGGACTGGTTGTAACTAACCCTTAGGGAATAACACGTTTTGTTCTAGGCATTTCCATATCACTTAAATGTGAATGCTACATTGTAACGTAAATACTATACACAAAGAATCGTTACCCCTCGGGAGATCGAATTGGGTACAACATTGGTTGCGGTCGCATTAGGGAGTTAACACTAGTGTTAAATCAAGTTCTATTGGTCAGTGTTCCCCTAGGGATTCAAAACACCAGAGAGTTGACACAAGAGTAGTGACAACACCAGTGCTACACTGTGTTTCTCTCAAGGGTGACTGCAACCATTGAGTTTGCCGATTTGGTCCATAAGATCTTAATTATCGCCTCAGTAAAACATCTTGAATCTCCATGGTTTTAATCCAGTATTTTTTCCAGGTTTAACTCTAGCTCAGATTCCAACGACATGGCCCGAAGGACTGTTTTAATAAGTTGCGAAAAGCCATTCTTCAGGGAACGAAGATCCATTTGACTTATTCTAAAAGCTTGCACTTCTAACATATTTTTTACAATGAAAAAAAAAAAAAAGGAAAGCAAAAATGATGCATTGCATGTCATTGAAAATTACATAAGGCAGTTTTATGCATTTTTGGAAAGCGCTTTACATGAGGGACTTTGCCCAGATACTGAAATGATCCAACAATTGCTCAGTTGTCTTCCTTTTGACAGATAAATAGGAAATTCAAGTATCCGATATATGCCTGAAAAGTTTCGAAGCCATTCCCAAACTGATAAACTACTGACGATCAAACCGGTTTCATTAAAGGTCAATTTATGGCTGAAAACATACTTTTGATTAATAGCATTATTAAATACGCAGCTGAAAGAAAAAAATCTCCGAGACTTTGTGAAACGCACATCAGAACTTGCTACAAGACATAAAGAGCAAGTAAGTCGGAAGTTAAAAAAAGCTCGCATGCTTTCAAAATCACGGCAACGTCTTACCAATCAGCACTTCTCTGAAGTTGATATGAGATCTGTCAAATGACAAGGCAGGCTCAAATGTGTGTCCCACCATGACAAAAGGAATGGAGATGTTATGCTCAGGTACAAAGAAACGCCAGAACGATTCCACAAGATCCAGCGAGTCTGGCACGTACTCAAACACCATTTCGTACTTCTTGCCACTAAGTACCGTTCCCTCAGGAGTCAAACACCGGAAGTTCGCGCTTTCAGGTGCACCATCTAGGCTGTCCTCATTGGTCCACGAGAAACTGTAAGTTGTATTGGATGGGTTGATCACGTTGAATCTCCTGCATGGACAGTTGGTTTAGCGTTACATGAAGTATGATGCATATGCAGGGATGACAACAACGCATAAACAAAATGGAATCATTATAATACGCGATTTTGCTGGCATACAATTAAGCTTCCATTTTCTTGCCCTTAACTAAAAATTCGTACTGAACAAGAAGCCAGTTAACGGGGTCAATTGAAAACAACGAAAACACTAACTAAATACGGTTGATTCCTCTTTGGAATATAAAAGTAAATGTCGTTATATACAAAAGAAGTGGATAATGCTAACGTTATTACTAAGTTCTCAGGTAAAACCAAGTGCTATTCATCTCAGTGTGAGAGAAAGCACAATCGCTTGAGTAAAATTCTGTTCACCAACATGGTTGCCGATTCTACCTACATGGCGTCCGGTTAAAATCTAGAATAGGATAGATTAACAGCAACAACTGAAGAATTGCGCTACGGGCGAGTTAAGGACTTAAGGGAGTAAAATTGTTAAATACCTTAATCAAAAATTGGATCTTGGCCCGATGTCGGGCACTTAAATTTTTCTTCAGCCTACTTTTCCAAGCAAGTGCAAATTAAATATACTCATAGTTATTAGCACCACTTTGCATATTAAGGTAAACTAATTTTCACAAGAAAGACTTTACACCTTCTCTCGCTAATGAACTAGAAGCTCAACTGAACTCAATCATCAATGGCTTACTGGCTTTGGCCATAAATTGACAACAAGTAATGACAGAGACACCGATTTTGATAGCCCTTAAACTTAACATCTCTTGTGTTAAGAAATCAACGTCACAGAGTGTCCCCGGACAGTATTCCTCGAGCAATCACAAACCCTTAAGAAAGAGACAAACGCCAGAGGTCACTCTTAATCGAGTGTGAATATTAGCCTTTCCTTGTTATCCTGAACATAAGTCCAGCCTTTAAATTAATTCATTTTTAACTCACTTCACATTCTTGACCTTGACTCCACATGATTTGAACTCGATAACCTTCGTGCTGGGATCCAGAGTTGATCCGGGGGGAGCACCACCAGGACCTTTGAGTTCAGGATTTCTTCTCCCACCGGATACATAATCGGACTCCTCTAGCTCAAAGTGACAATACGGCAGAAGACTTCGGCCCAGAACAGGAATCGAAAAGCCCTGAGTATTTGGCTGAAGATTGGCAGCGCTGAAAAAGCAACAGAAACTCCAGTACTAACATTGGATAAAGTAGACTTAAATGTGTTAACTGCGGGGAAGATCATGCTTATATTTCAGATCATGGTAGTAATGAACGCTTATTCTGCGGTAACGAAAGGAAAGCCGATACTGGTTGCGTAGCGCTCTACCACTTGAGCCATCAAGCCAACTGGGAGTTGACAATTTTGTGTGTTCATTTTAAAGGGGCTCTGTCATGCAAAATGATGTAATTTCATGACACCCAAAATGCCCAAAAAGTAGAATGAAACATGAAACATTGCAATAACCACTTAAAACTGTTGAACAACACGTAAAAGAAATGCAGCAAAAGGAAAGATAAGAATGGATGGATACAAATGGACAAGACTGAAGCGGATTGCATTTGAGTAATCTTGAAAAAAGTCGGCCCGACATTTTTTGGTTTATGACAAATTGCCTGGGCAAAGGATGTTTCTACTCAGAATCATCTTGTTTGTGATGTGATGATAATTTTTTCGTTAAAGGAATTCCACACTACCATTTTCGAGTTTTGAACTCGTGATTAACTAAAGATGTCCCCTAAACACCCTAAGCCCGCTGACGATGTAGAAATAAAGAGACGGCTATACAAGATCGAAATCATGCATCGCAGTTATATGCGATACTGCCATAACAAAAAAGGGCTGGAAAATTAAGGCTTGAGCGGGATTGGTCACAAATGAGCAGTTCCCCGTTGGCTTGCACCGATGACTAGCTCCTATTAGGGTTGATAGCTCAGCTCCTACATCGCAGAGATCATGGGTTGAAATCCTGATTAAATTCGGGCTTCCTTTTCCTTCATGACTGCCTTAAGGCCAGTACTAATAACTGACCAACTGCGAAAAGTAAGGTCAGGGAAGGGTCAGATTAATTTGAGCACAGCCTTCCCTTGCATGTGTTTTCCTCAACTGTGTCTCTCTTTGAATCAACCCTGGTCTCTCCCAGCCATGACGATGCTCGACAGCCTTGCTATGCGTTCTACTTAAAATCGGAATTGAAAGGAATGTCTTGGAAAAACAAGGGAGACAAAAAACTTGTCACCATCTTAAAATGTCACTGTCAACGTTAAAGCCATTGGCATTTGCAAACGTTTTACTAAAATTACCTGAAGGTCAACACCGCTTCATACTCTAACACATCCAGCGGCGAGAATTTGATAACAAAGCTGCCCTTCTTTCCAGCAGGAATACTGCCACTGTCAGGTTCGATCACAAATGGAAAGATATCGCTTCCACCTTCACTCACCACACTGCCAGCTTCATACGCAAGGGCAAGGGCACTCGAGGGCCTTCCTCCCATTGACGAGCTCGGACGTGGGATCAGAGGTGCGGTACGTGTCTGGGCCGGCATTGAAGAATCACCCGCGGAAGTGGAAGGACGCCCTGATCGCTGGCTTCGTGACTGTCCCGCAGAACTCGCAGGCCGTTCGGGTCCAGATTCAAAATGTTCGGCTAAATTGACAGCCTTGGGTTTTTCGACCGGTTGGAAAGTCCACTGATAGTCAAGTTGAACCTCGCCTTTGTTTGATACAGTAAAACTGAAAATCAAAATGTATGTACTTAATTAAATGTAGCTCTGGATCATTCATTTACCGGACTTGAAAATTACAACCACATCAATAGCATTTCCTTATGGCAGAAAGATAATAATTAATACTTCGAGATATTTACCCAGGAAGCTCCACCCACCCGGAGATGGTTTTCAGGAAGGCCCTGCATCCGGATCGAATTGCAAGTTAGAGATGTTGGTATTTAAGGAGAGGGGAAAACCGGAGAACACAGGGGAAAACGTCTCGGAGCAGAGAAAAAAACCAATAACATACCACATATGGTCTCGAGTCCAGGAACCGAACCCGGGCTACATTGATGGGATGCGAATGCTATCACCACTGGGCCGCCCCTGAACCTCACCTACTGTCACTTCACGGTTTAGCTGCCTCTAGTAGCCCTTACTTTTGTATGTCATGTAATTCTTTCTTCCCTTTTTTTGTCCGAAAATGGGCGCGTTATAGACCGTATTCACAAATGGTGGCTAAGTAATTATTCTTTTGTCTTTATGCTAATCACCCTTACTAGCCTCGTTAGCACGAACAAAATTCAAAAGAATCTTTGCTCCAAAGTGAGGCCAGTGAGGATGATTAGCATAATGACAAAAGAATAATTTCTTGACCGCCATTTATGAATAAGGTCTATTGCCGATAAATTCTTCATTTCAAGGTCTCACCTATAAACCCGCGACTGAAACATGAGAGTATCTTTGAAATGCACGCTCTCGACTTTACAGCGATACTTTGCATAGTCACACACAGCGGACAGTAGCAATTCCACGTCCTTTGTGCTGTTTTCCAGTGCTGTGAAGGGTGGCTCAGTTTCCACTTCAATGATCTTTTTCTTGGCCGGTCGAGGGGCCTTCCTTGCACAACTTGAGGGCTCCTCTTCGGGAGTCACGTCTACCCACTTAACAGTGCGCATGCGATCGTCCCAGTCCACCGCCTAAAGCCAACAAAACAATTTTGCTAAGTAAGACAGAGGACCTAGGTACCCACTTGTACCCATATTCTTTTCTCGATATGAACCAAACGGCTTTGTTTTTCTGGATTTAAATTAACAATTCTGCTCGCTGAGTAATGCACATAAATCGAGGAATGTCTGTGGTTAATTGGTTTATTAGTTTATGGTGTTTTCATGACATTTTGAAGCAAACTTGAGATTAGTTTGAAAGTCAGTAAGCGAAGCAATATGGTACGGTTCAAAAAGGTCAAGATTTGCATATACTTCCCCTAGGAGTAAGTTAAGGCTCAGGTATGTAAAGAGAAACTTATCGTCGCATGAATCTCACAGTACAAGAACTTTAGTGGACAGGGTTGCAAGAGTACTTAAACACACACACATACATACATACTTAATTGAGCGCTCCCCAAAGGATCTTTTCAAAGCCAATGAAACACAATCAACAAAAACAATAACTGTTAAGAATCTCAACTGGCCAATTGGCTGTTTACAAGTGCAGCCGAGATGTTGAACCAGGGTCTATGAGGATCAAATTCAACTAGTGGCCATAGCGAGTCTTAAACCCGGGATTTCTGGATCTCATGGCAAGCGCCCGAACCACTGGGCCGCACTGCATCCACATTGACTCAGGTGTTCATTTAGTTGTTTTATACAAACAACGTAAGCAATCCAAACCTTATCTTGTGCCTCTCCCAGTTTGATTTTAGTGATTTTGCAAGGAACATTTACAGCCGAATGAGTTTTGGGCTGCTTAGAACAGAACGTGACCGTCACATCCTTGGCACAGTTAGGCTGCAAATGTCCAGTGCACGGAGAGAACGCGACCTCAGGCGGCGGGGACCAAGTAAAACGGACTGGATCCGAAGGAGAATGGTTTGTTAACGTGAACGACAACTGTTTTGACACGCCCACTGGACAGTCGCCGAATTTGACATGGTTCTCTCTTGATGCTGAAGATAAGAAAATATCAATCACGATGTGAGGAAAACGACTATCAGATTATCGAAACGAAACGATACCATTTGCCATTTCACACATTTGACACATTGCCATTTGCCCTTTGACACATTCCATCGTCTGCCGGCTTGAAGTTCTACTTGAAAAGTTCCACTTATCTCGAATACACTGTCCCCTTTATTTTCTTTTCTCAACTGAAGATGCATTTTGTTGTCCTAAAAACGTAGGCACTAAGTACGCTAGTATTCGTCTTGCTCTTCTAGTTTACGCCATTACTCTAATTGATGTATAGCAGAAGCACTAGTTTTTTATTTATGCAAGTTAAGTAGTATTAAATCGTTGCCAGTGGGATACAGCTCGTAGGAAGAGGTTATTGTTTATGAAAGGATGCCTAAAACAAACAATGCTGATAGATAGATTAATTGTCAAGTTCGCTTTTTCGATGCTCTTCTTGGTGTTCACTCACGTGATCCACAGCAATGTTTTTCAACGAAAACAAAAGAAAACGTTTACATAATAATAGAGTTCAATTTCCAGATGATTGGGTCGGGACACCAACATGGCCGCCGTTTCTTTGTTTGGAGACACCAACATGGCGGTCGTGACGTAATGTGAAAACCAAGAATTAAATACCGCACGTCAATAATGAAAGGGAAATGGGAACGCTTGGTAAGGGTGTCTCAAGTGATGTTACGGACGCTTGAGGGTTATGATGGGATTGGGGGCGGGGGGGGGGGGGGGGGGAGTGTGGGAGGGGGGAAGAGAGTCACAGCTATTAGCAAAATTTTCAGCCAGTTCTAAGCCATTCTAGGAGGTCAGTACTCCATGATATACTTACCAGGAGTGTTATCATCTATCTCCAGGTCGGGTGCTTGATTTTCAGTCTGCATAAACGACCGTATGTTATCTATAGTCACCTCATCTTGGTATCCTTCTCCGATCAGCTGA
Source organism: Montipora foliosa (assembly GCF_036669935.1). NCBI lineage: Eukaryota > Metazoa > Cnidaria > Anthozoa > Scleractinia > Acroporidae > Montipora > Montipora foliosa. Next base: position 19,074,300 of record NC_090869.1, on the reverse strand, counting down.
ATAATACTCTCCTCATACGGATTGTCAACGACCGTCAGTCTAACCTCACCGACCATTCGCCCGACTAGAAAAGGGTTAAACTCGATAGAGAAATCAGCTGTCTTTCCCATGGGGACTACCACAGTTAAGGTATGAACACGTGACTTGGGATCATCTTCGTCCACGACCTCATCAAGAGGCATCAGCGTCTTCGTACCCTCAACACATGAAATACTGTATACACCTTCCGGGTCCTTCAAATCGATATTCACTCGTGACATCAACGTGCCTTCGTTTTTGAGCGACAGCTGCAGAACCTGTTTACAACGAGATGAAAACGGTGAGTTTTTTAAGCAAAAAAGAATGCTAAAAGACGTTTACACAAAAGCTTCTTTATTTCAAACTCGGTTCAGGTACAAACGATCTATGAAGCAAAACATCCCTTGGTCAACGCATTAAGCAAACCCAAAACCAGGTTCATCCATGTCATAATTATGATCTGGGTCATCAACACCACTAAAGCTCTTTTTGCTCAGAAGCTTCTGATGTCAAAAAACAATAATTTTGATAAGGAAAAACGGTTTCGCATCACGTACAGCTAACTCCTTTGCCGTCCTCGGCAAAAACGTGAGGCCGTTTAATTAGATAAGATAAACAAATTCAGAGCTCGAATATAGCATCTGTTGGCTATGTACTCCAGGGTGTGTGTAACAAGTCAATTTCTTTGTCAAGTATTCTGTGACTCGCATATGTTTAACCGTAATAGAGATGGTGATAGCGATGTTGAAGATAACGATGACAATTTTGCTATGATGTCAGTTATGATGATGATGATGATGATGATGATGATGACGTCGACGACGACGATGATGATGCTGGTGGTGGTAACAATGATGATGATGAACTCCTCGCTCAAAATCATCTTTTCTTACCTGAGAACGTCCCAGCAACAGACGTCTAAACAGCAACACCGGAGCGCCCTTCTTATTTCGCGCAGTTGGCCGCACGACATTTATTCGGGGCAGGTTTCCTTCCCCTTGGATGTCAAATGTAAGATTGCGGTATTTTGACATTGCAGTAGGCATTCCGTCGACTGCAGCCTCCAACGTGGCGTTATACATTTGCATGGAAGGAGGTACAAATGACACGGTTGCGTAAACAAAGCTGTGAGCGGGAATCGAAGCCCGCTGAGGATCTATTTCGTAAACATCGTGCCAGCGAGCAGATGGTTTCATGGACTGCGGTTTTACTGACAGAGCCAGATCGCAAGGCACCTGCATGGTTGAGAAAAAAGACGAAAAATGTGGAATCACGTATCTCTCTATTTTGTTTCCTTTTCATGCAAGGATAGCGTAATGGTGAGAGCACTCGCCTCCAACCAATGTGGCCCGGGTTCGATTCCCAGACTCGGCGTCATACGTGGGTTGAGTTTGTTGGTTCTCTACTCTGCGCTGAGAGGTTTTTCTCCAGGTGCTCATTTGATTTGATTTGCGTTAATTTGTTGATTTCAGTTTACAGTGTCGCCAATTAGTGCTACGCTACAGCGCTAGAAGACTAGAAACTTAAATAAAGTTCCCTTTGCAATCCACTCCACTTCGGATAACTATATACACCCCCGGAAAGCAAGCAATTGTCCATATAGACATAGTTAATAGATGTAGGCTGGTTATGAAACTCGACAAGTTTCTTTGTTTCATGTTTTTGTTCGCTTTTTTGGCCTTGACCCTGCACAAAACCCGACAAAAACACGCTTTTTTCGGCAGGATAACTAATGAAAAGCTTCGACTAATTTATTCGAAATTAACTTGCGAACCAAAAACAAAAGATTGTGCAGGGTCACGGTCGGTTCAACATCTAATTGCGACTGTATTGTTCCTGCTTTTGAAATTCCCAGGGTTTCATAACCAGTCCCTAGATTAACTATGATATAGACCATGCAGGAGGATTGCCGATTCTTTTGACACGCTCTTGCATCAAAACTACTCTTTTCTATCAATTCCAATTTACTCGGAAATTTTTTGCGAGTTTTTCCTCCCCTCCTCTGCTTCAGCGACGTTGGCAACTTTTTTTTTCAAGCTCATCCTACGGTTCCTCCAAAAATTTTCACCCTTCATCTCATTCGTATGAATGTACTACAAATGGATTGGCTTAGTAAATGGATAACTAGGAAAATGAATAAATGCAAAAACACAGAAGTCAGCTGAAAATCCTACCTTATTTGGATTACTAATCTTAAATCTAGCCTTGGCTTTTCTTCCAACTATTGTGTTGTAAAAAATGAACTTATTCTCATCCTCTCCGTACACCCCTGAGCCACTGGCCAAGTCGTGAGTCAAGAACTGGAACAGGTTTAATTGTTTCACGATCAAATGTTCTTCGAATATAGAGCAAACAGTTTCGTGTGTGATGGTGGTGATTCCTGGGATGCAAGCTTCCCCGATCAGCTTGTAGGGGATTCCCTGAGGGTGTTCAGTAGGCTGGCGGTCCGAGATGTCAATGGCAATGCTCTAAAAGATAAAAAGAAGGCGCAGAGTTGAGGTTTTTGAAACTGCGAAGATATCGTTGACGTCACCTATTGTCATTAATGTACCAAACAAGAGCCTCATTTGCTGTCAAAACAAAGGGTCTTTTTTCTGCGTGGTTGGCACATTTGAATAACAAAAGGTACGCTTGTAAAGAGAAATTAATCTTCCCTACTGCACTGGACAGCAAGACAAACACAAGGCGGTTTTTGTGGAATGTTTTTAAGTCGTTCAAAAAACTCGCAGCACGTGTTAGGAGGGGTGGGGGGGAGGGGGCACTTTGTGACGTTATTATCGCCAGCCTTTTTTTTTGATTTATGAAATCTTCGAAATGGGATAAGGTTTCGGAGACATTTCGTGACATTTAGGTGCATCTCATTATCCTGCATTTATAGTGTCTTTGTCAACTTGTGCTTACATTTTTTAACAAAAGATTGGACAACATGTCTTCGAGAAGTCAGCGAAAACGAAGGATTGAATTAAGTAAACCCAAAATAGTAATACCTGTTCTGGTCGACCTATTAAGTACACTGTGATGCAGCTTTTATGCAACAAAGTTAGACTTTTCGCCTCGAATTCTCTGTAAACTAACCTCCTCACAGTAGCCAGGGTTTTCGCCGATCATATCCACAGTAACTTGAACAGAACCCCCAGCTGGAACAGTGCCAACGGCTGGGTAAACAGTGAACATCCCCAGCTGAAGACGGATGTTTGGTGCGCCCGTTGTCAACTCAGCCCTTTGTAAGAACAAAAGAGTAACAAAAGTTAAGGTGCACACTGAGACCAGGGTCCCGTTTCTCGAAAGTCCCAAAACTTTCCGGGCGTATTTCGGGATCCTTATGTCTATCTATCTTCAAAACCAGGCCGTTTTGCGGCATGAAGCATTGCAATTATGTTGTCCTTTCGGTTCTTGTAAATCTGGTACTTTCACAATTGTTTTTTCGGGCCCGGAAAGTTAAAGGAACCTTCGAGAAACAAGCTCCAGGTCCCAGTTGTTCAAAAGGTGGATAACGCTATCCACCGGATTAATCCTTATTCATTGGATATCGCAATTGGTTCGCTATGACCTATCCACTGGATAGTGATTTACCCGGCGGATGGCGCTATCGCCTCCACCTTTTGAACAACTGGGGCCAGGTTGATAATCACACACAATTTGAAGCTACTCTGGTTTGGAGAATTTTGAATGTAGCTTCAAAAATTACAATTCAAAGACCCAAAGTTTTACACTCCTGTCTAGTAGAGAGTTTAAGAAACGACGACGGCTAGGACTACGACAAAGCCACAAAACAATATCATTGGTTAAAAGAGCATTTATTAATCATGCTGCTCGTGCACCACGGATTTTAGCAAATAAGATTGCGGTCCTCTGCATAACGACGACGTGAAATCACCAAATTTGAGGTTTTCACGACAACGTAAGCATGCAACAGAGAATCTTTCATTCTCTGTTTTCACTCTGAAACCGCTCGTACCAATTTTTAGGATACTTCGCCCATATTGTAGGACGTGAACGAGACCAAGTAATCGCGAAAGACTTATGATAGAACCAAGTTATATTTTGAGGTGGCGTTTTCGTCGACCGTCGCCGTCGTAGATCTTAAACTCCCTAACGTCTTTATGTGGAGTGATCCAAAGTTATCTCAAGTGTCCTTTCATGTACTCAGCATACATAAAAAAGTATCAGACTTGAAAATAGTTGACACTGCAGCTTCCCCCGCTGTTTAGTATAGTTGTACACAGGAGTCAATGTGTCCAAGACTCAGGCAGAGGAATTGCCCTTTACAAACGGAGCAGCTTTAGAATAAGGCACTAGGCTAGTTTCGAATTGTGCTGCAACAAAAGAGCAGAGTCGCGGTTCAGGGGAAAATAATTAGCATTTTGCTTTGTTCAAAACAAAGGAAAATGCAAATTATTCCCCTGAAACTCGACTGTTATTTTGTTGCTACACAATAGGCTATTTTCGAAATATCAAATATTCAGCTTGATAGTGAGGCAATGAGGACAAAAACGATAGAAACACGTTGGAATGAAATGTGAAAAATTTACATATCACCCAATTTTTCCTCTCTTTCAAGCTGAATTTTAATATATCGAAAAAGGCCTATTCGAAACTAGTCTATTGACGTTGAAGCGGGGAAAGAACAAATCAGTACTGTACATGAAAAGGGCGTTGCACAGTTTGCGGCAAGATTTCCGCACAGGTCCCTACTTCATTATGCATACACTCCTTTGTTTCAAGAAAACAATAGCGATAACAATAGTCGTCCTTTGGGACTGTGGCGCTTTGTTCTTTCTTTTTAGAGGTTTTTTTCCTAAGTCCATATGGACTTCAAAAAAGTCGGTCTAACTTTTGTCTGAAATACGGAAAATCGAACAGTTTTTCCTGCAATTTCGGCACTTTTCCTGCAATTTTACCCATTTTTCGGTTTTAGAATAAGCGCAAGAAGTGGAGTTTCAAGCAATCGTTGTAATAGGGTTCAGATTTGCAAACATAACAAACAAACCAAATAAAAGTACTGTCATAAGAAATTTAATGGCTACCTGCTCTTTTTATCGTGAAATTGTTCTTCCTGTCTGCTTAAAAATTCGCCGAGACACTGCAAAGTGTATATTTTCTTCCTTTCCTGTACAATGTATTTAGGATCACGAACGGTGCATTTAGAGGGATTTTGCGATTTATCGCTCTTTGTAGAGATTGGCAATATGCTCAATGATACTTCCAAGTAAATAGCTTTGGTAGAGATCCATGGATGTTCCCCTACGAGGCATACTTCGTTTCTTTCCCCATCATGTCTTTTCAATGCCCTGCTGTGGGCTCGTTTGTCTGGGTCGACGAAGTTTAGGCGATGGTTAACTGCGGTGAGATGATGTTAGCCCTTGTCTTGTAGGCAGTTGTAAACTTTCCGGCCACAGGTAGCTAGGGCTAATATTTTTTCAAGGAAAGTTTACGGTCAGAAAATTAATATGTGTTCTGGCGGATTGAAGGCTATCCATTGCAGTTTTTTCTTGTGCATCGCGAAACAGATCCATCTCCCGATGCGGCACTTTGTCTTTGCCAACTGACTACGGTTTCACACAGGTTTTGGACACGGAAGACGAAAGTAAATTGTTTTCTTTGCACCACTCTATGCACGACTCTGGAAAGGCTATAAAGCAGGGACAATTTCCAAATTATCAAATCTTCCATTGCTGTGACCCTTTTACTTCGGTAGCCATCTTAATAATTACGAAGACACAAGTTTGCTTCAAAAGAAGGGAAATATGAAACGATTTTAATTGCAATGAACTCGTGCATGAAAGTTTCCCATGAAAGATGCACCAATCACACTTTAAGCGTGGTATACTCTTCCACGCAGTGAACTTATAAGTGTGCCGCACGCACGGGGCATGAAGGAAAAGCAGGTCACAGTTCACAGCAATACTGGAAAACCTAAAACTATCACAGGGACTAACCTTAAGCCTAAACAGTGCCTTTAGTCGTAATTAGGGCTACGGTTAGCATTATTAAAGGGATGGGTTGTTTCAAGAGTAGTAAGACAGGGATCTCTTAACGGTAACCTACAAGTGTAAGTTCGATTGTAGGTGCTCGGCGCGGCACCTGTATATAATTACGTATCATTGTTATGTAAATAGTCGGCCAGAATTCAAAATAAATATCATTTTCAAGGTGTGAATTAGCACTGAACTTGACACGTTAGCTCAGTGGTAAAGAACAGGGACTAGTAATCCAGAGGTTTACAGTGGGTCGGAGTTCAAGGCAAGCTGCGAGTGACATATCATGGGATAAAATGGCAGAAAAAGCCGAGCGGGGTGTGGAAATAAGAACAAGACGAAGGGATAGAAAGAGGAAAGCTGACACTAAATCGAGTAACGGTGTGGGCGATGAAGGGAAAGAAGAGAGAGAGGGAGGGAGAGAAAAAATGAGATCCGTTTTTATTCATCCCGTAAGTACAAATTACCCATGTATATATTCGGTTCTCTTGGGTATACGTATTGTTCTACAAAACAATAGCACGAATGAATAATTAATTTATTCTGCATGCATAATGAAGTAGGGACCTGTACGGAAATCTTTCCCAGTTTGCTCTCGTTGGAAATGTAAGGAGTACAGGATTTGATCATGGCGGACACGGTGGCGAACCAGTCGATACACATCAGCAGAGTATGAGATATATAAGGTCTGGGCGGATGGTCACAAACCAAACGTTTGTATACAGAGTATACATACCCTCTTACTGAGTCTGCTCTCTTCGGTTTAGTTGGTTTATCTGGTTGCTGTGATCGCCCTGAGCTAGATCCGTCGCGGGATTTCGTTTTCTTTGCCGGCGGGCCCAGTCTCTGACGTCCTTGAGAGACGGTGTTGATCATCTTGAGGACTGAGTACCGGAAATCAAATTCCCCTTGATTCTCAATCGCAAACACACGGGTCTTCTTATTGTTAACAATCATGGCTCCAAAGTTGATGTCGCTGACGGGTGAGACTGCGTATTTGCTGTACACTGAACGTGCGCTGATTTTGATCGGAATACTGGCGATCACTTCGCCTCCGTCACCAAGGTGGGGTTCTATGATCTAAAACGACCAATCACAACGAAACGACTTTTTAGGAATTGATTTAACATAAGTTAACATTATTAAATTGTGGCAAGGTGACTGGCGCATTGCTTGTGAGTTTTTATGTAGGATCGCTATATGTGTTAAACATTTGTTGTTAACAGAGTTAAGACGCTATACATCAATTTACCTGGCACTTCAGTATTGGCTCATCCTTGATTGTTATCTCATTCTTAGATCGGAATATGACCTGTACTTGGGTGGGGCGATCTGTGGGCATCAGAGGACCCCGGTTGGGAATCACTGTAAACAGCTGCCCCATGTCTGAAGGTGAACCATCTGTGGACTCGAACGCGAAGTTAAAGATGATTTCAAATTTGCCTTTGTTCTTAAGAGAGCAAGTCTGTTTGGTTTCATCCAACACTTTAAGAACACCGAAGTCGAGTCCACCATCAGCACCTATGAAACATACACAAAAAAAGTGATAGCAATGAAAACGAGGATAAGAAAGGCATAATACTTAAAAGGGTGATTAATAATTCATGAAGATGATAACTGATAGAAACCCCGTATCCAAGACACACGTCTACTATTGTAACTTCTGACACAGTTCATGTTTCTGCCAATAAAAACCGATACAGATCTTTTGCTTATATAAAATCTGTCAATTCTTGGGCTAAGGCTCAGAAGAAAGAGGACTGACTAAATGTGACAGAAAAGTGAGCAAATCATCTAAATAAAACTTCATTTCAACAATGAACAGCCTTTCTACACTCACATTAACGCTCATTAGGTCTGAGGGCCCATTTTTAAAGGTTCAGCTGTGATGGGTCCCTCTACTTAAAACCATGCATTGCAGACTCTGATTCTTGCAACACAAAAAAACAAACAGACGCTCCAATAATATATCTTCGCTCGCCCTCAAATTTTTGCAATGATACCAAATTGGTCGACGCAGCAAATGAAATAAGCCAAACATAGCACCTTTAGGGAAACTCATATCCAAGGCCACATCGTATGACTCTGCATGAACCTGAATATTCTCAGCCTGCACAAGACCCATGATTTGTTCGACATCAGAAATCTATCGAGAACCAAATAAACATTTATCCACGTTAAAACGTGTATTAGAGAGAAGAAAAAAAGAACTTCAGATTGAAGCACAAGTACCACCAGTCCTCTAGAACATGTCTCCAATTCTAAGCATGCGCGCAAAGAGAAATTGCGCACTCTATACCGCCTGCGCGTGCCCAGAATACAAAACAAGAACTTCGTACTCGTACTGCGATCTTCAGTTCTCTGGTGACAAAGGAGTCAGTCAATACTAAGTGAAATATACCCTGACTTGCAAAAATCATGGTGCCTCCGTCTCGGCTCGAGATCAGTCCGAAGATCATCATGACAACGAAACTACAGGCACATGAACAGAATTAACTATTGGAGGCCAATGTGAAGTGCTAGATTTCTACCCATACAAACCATGTGAGCGTTAGCCTTACTGATGGCATTAGGCCCACAAAGGACAGAGAAAAACTCTGACCAGCGTGAGAATTGAACCCACGACCTCCGGGTTAGATAACGGCTGCACTAACGACTGAGCTACAAAGGTCAGACGGGAGCAGGTCGTGGGAATTTAAGACGTCAATTTCACGGCAATGAATATGTACAAATACAAGGAGGGTTACGTTTTTGACCAACGTTTCCAAATACGTAACCCTCCCTGTACAGGCACATTAAGCCGCGATGATTTTCTTGAGAGCGATAGATACCTTTCTCAAAAAACATAAAAGAACTTGAATAACATGCCCCTACGGCCTTGAGCGGCTCTTGTTTAGATTCATTTTGAGCTTTCGCCTTACCATGCATACTGCCTGATGAAGCCGCGATACAGCAAAATCTCAAACTTAAGTTCAACGATGCAGTGGCATCTTTGTCACTTACAAAAACTCAAAGAAATTTCTTGCAAATTCACTCACTTCCAATCTGACAATTTTTCTTATGTTAGTAGGCCTGACTGCCCTGAAATGCATCTGCAGTGCAAATTCTGACTTAGCGTCAATAACACCATGCTCAGTTGTCAGCGAGAAGTCGTCTCCTAGGTTATCCATTCCATTTACACGCCAAGCGACAGGGAGCAGTGTACTGTTACGCAGGAATATAACCTTCGTGTCCTTCCTGTGAATGAACAAAATGACGTAACTGAAGGTGATCTTCAATTGCCCCTCTGTTGATTCTAACTACAGCAATTATCAAAGTCGTCGAGATGCCTTGCTAAACCAGAACATCTTTATGCCGGGCGCAATACCTATCTGTATTCCCAGCCGCACTCTAACGAGTTATGAGAATCTGACCTCTCAAGGAGAAACGTCCTCTCCCTCTATCTCCCTTCCCCCATTCAATCTTAACTTGATACTACAGTCTGTTGCACCCTCAAAACAACACTGATTGTCAGGGTTGACTTATTGCGCTTCGACGAGAGAGGAAATACTCGTATTGTGATAGTCACTTCTGAAAAGGATTGCAGCTCACCGTCACTTCGCATTTTATATAGCTGGCAAGTACCAAAAGAACATAACAGCAAATGAACGCGTTAGAAACGGTTTCATTGCCTTATTATAAGGGCTCAAGTTGCAAAGCAAATGATGACGGATGCATTAAATACAGAAAGGACAGTGGCGTTAAACGGCTTGCATCGCTTCTTTGTTCTGATCAGCATATGTGTATATGCTGATGTCCGATCTCACTCATAGATAACGTGCTTGTAAAGCAAATTTTAATATGCCAATAGAAAATGCGCTATGTAAATTCATTACCATCATTACCACCTACAAGTCGACCGTGTAACATTTGTTGTTTTTTAGACTTGTTGCCCCGTTTTGTAGTTCCATAACAACACAACTGTCCAAAACAGAACTTAAGTAGGGGTGACGTAGGCCAATGGTTAGGGCGCGGGATTTAAGCTTGCGGATGCTCTGGTGCAAATCGCGCCTTACCAACAACAGAATTTGACTATGGTGTCGATGGTGGTCCCGGACTTTACTCCAAGCTTTCTAAATGCCTTACTAGATTCCGTCATGTGGTTGGATTTTTCTATGCTGTTATGGTATTTGAAATTTTTCCACATGTTGACATGGAGCCACCAGCTTCGAGGTATGAAAAGCACGTCGGTGATTTAAATCAAAGTTCTTTACGTACTTCGGCTTTGAAACCCTCTTTACCTGTGAAGCAGAACTCGGTCAAACTGCAGTTGTCTCCGATCTAATTCCAGTTCTGGTCGAACGCCGTGCGAAGAAATCTTAAAAACAACAGGCTCAGGATTTTCGCGGATACAGCACACCACTGCATCTTCAAAGAAGCCCGGAGTTTTCGGATACGCCCACAAGGTGAGGTTCTGTTAAAAATTGAGAGAAATTGGGCACAGTTACTCTGGCTTAAAGGTGATGGCCTATCAGACCTTCTTTAAAAAAGCAGCCAAACTGGAATAGTCTGTGAGGTTACGATAAATATCTTCGCCAACAGAAAGACATTTTGGCCTTTATTCCTGCAAATTTCGCTTTAAAGCGCCAAGTAAACTTGGCCATAAAACCACCACCAGAGGACATCTCAAACAAGAATATGTATTCCTCAAGAGGCTGCTATCAAAAACCAAAATCTTCCATGCGTTGTGCAAGTGATGCTTTGATCGAGATTGGCGGTTATGACCAAGCGGACTCCAGCCTATGACGACAAGCTTTGTTCATACATGTCCAATACTCCTACATGATGAGATTCCTGGTACGTCACAATAGAAATCACAAAGTGTCACAAAGTGTCCCGCTCTTTAAGTCTCGCAAACCTGTTACTATTTTTTTAAGGATTAAGGTTGGGGGACACTTTGTGATGTCTATTGTGAAGTGCCATGAATCTCATTATGTCGGAGTATTGGACAACCCTCGCTTTGTTAGGACTTGTCGCCGTTTTCAAACCAACAAACATTTCGGCGAAAAAGTTAATTTATAATGCAATACAACAATATAACTTTATCTCCCGACTTCACGTTTCCAGTTCATGGTTTGAACCAGGATGTGAGTATTGTCTTCATGGTGCTCCAAATATCTTATTGCTAAACACGTGACTGACCTGACTTTCTCCTGGTTTTAGTTTCATGTTTGGTGGATCAAGGATAAAAGTGGCCGCAGTACTGTCGTTCTGAAAACAGAAGCTGATATCTGCATCCAGGGGTGACGTGTTGCAAATTACTATTATCTCCATATTCTCTGGATATTTGCCTTCTTTGTAACGATCCCGTGTCTTTCCTGGAAAATTATGGCATTAAACTTAACCTCTCAAGTGATTAAACCAAGGCGCAGCAAATTGGAAATACCCTTACGGTCAAATTTAAGAAGTGAAGAAACATAGATTAAAATCCTACCGCAGAGAAGAGGCCCAAATTCGAAGGTCTCATTGCTCAGGACGTATTTTTTGTGCACGATCTCTTCCGGTTTTCGACACTTCCGGCGATGAGGGAACACCACACGTGGCTCCCGACTTATGGCGGGAAAAGCACACACACCGCGGCAAAACAGCTGATAGCGACGCCGTGTGCCCATGATCTCGAAATTCAGAGTCTGATCGAATTGGCCAAGTTCTTCAGACCGGAAGCGGATGCGCAGCGTCACAGCGTCATTTGCGGGAATTTCCCAACGGTGGTTGATTAGCAGAGGAGTACTGGGCGCTACAGCTCCGTCACTGCGACAAAAGATCGTTAAGCAGAGATCAGTTTTGTTAAAGACTACTCATGAGCAGGCCATGACTTAAATCGGAATCAAGCAACAACGTTAAATTCACTGTGGCTTTAATAACCCCGGAGATCTTAAATGTGGTGCACTATAAAGCAGAGGTACTATAGGACTGGGAATCTTGAAAAAGGACATTGGAATGGAAAGGTGGTAACCACGTCTTTTCAAGAGACAACACAGCTTCGCTCGGGGAAAAAAGAGCTTTGTCCTGTAAAGATTGTTAGACTAATCGTTGCTTTTCCCAAGACCTCGTTTTTCAAATCAAGCTACTTTCTGAGGTTGGGGCTTGCAAAAAGAACCAATCTATCTTACGGCATTTAAATACTATTTAATTTGCTGGAAAACAAGTTTTGAGCATAACTAACAATCATCATACCGATAGACTCAGTTTACCTTTTCTCCTCCTCCGCAGGTGTGGCGCTTGGGGGAGGGGACGGGGCACCGTGGGCTGCTTTGCTCTTTCTAGCGGAGCTTCCTCTTTCTCTTCTAGACCTTGTGCCGCCTTCGCGGTCATCTTTATCTTTGCGACCCTTGCGACCATGCTCCTAAAATATAACAAGACACTAGATAAAATATTTTTTTAATGATACTAAAAGACTAAACGTGCAATGCGTCTAGCTCCTTGCTCAATGGTTCGAACGCACAACTGGTTAAGCGATGCAACTTGTTGGAATTGAATTCCGGGCTAGGCCTCTTTTTGCAGTTGCAGTAGCTTCAAAGGTATGTCATTGTCTTTTAAAAAAGCACAGATGGTCTAGGCAGCACTAACCTGGGGCTTCTCTAACACCTTTTCCACCTCTGGCTCAGGCTCTTTTGCTTTTTCTTCTTGAGGGGCATTAGGATCGTCAGGTGCTGATGCTACAAACACGTAATGAGCTGGGGGATCAAACCCCAGGGGGGGCCGTCTCCGTACGGGATATGGCACAACCGCAAAAGTGGCTGGGGGAGGAATGGGCGGCCCATGGGGACCGAGGCCTAGGCCATCCATAACCTGCAATGTGTTGCGATTACAATGTAAGTGAATTATATAAAGAAAAAGGCGCGAATGCAGCCGTGCAAGACTAGTGGGTACATACACAGAAGTAACAACCGCACGACACTCAAAGATACTTACGCATACATTAAATAACGAGATAAAGTGATAATTTTGCCATGATTCCTGCAAGGAGCTCGGCTAACTCTTAAGGGAAATCTTGAATTTCTTTTGAATAATTAGAGTGAGTTCCATGTTTACCAAGGGACTCTTTTTTCCGGTCTCAGAAACGAGGGAAATAAACGCATTTAAGTCGAAAAATCAAAGCAAACATGTATTTTTTATAGGATGAAACACATGGTCTTCCAACAAAATAAGAAAGGAAGTTTGAGTAAGGAAGGAAAACGATAGCAATACTTAACACAAAAGAATGAACCAATGAATCCAAGCGATTCAAATGCGCAGAAAAAAATTTGGAACCATTTATACTATCCAAAACAAATTGCCCAATTAATAATAAGGTAGTGCACCAAATTATGTTTGCCAACCTCTTCAATACTTGGTAGAATTCCTTTAGCCAGAGTTTGTTCAGCTTGTGACTCGGTTGGGTTTCCTGTGTCGATAAACAGCTGAGGGACCCCCAACCCATCTTTTTTACCACCATTTTCTTCATCTTCCTGCTCACCGCTGACCACTGACATTGGAGATTCAGATACCTTAAGATCAAAGAAAAGGAATTCAGTTACGATTCGATGTAAGTATCTGCATGTAGGCCTACTTTTTACAACCAAGGAAACATTCTTGAGACTATTACGGAAAAAGCAATTCGCGTAACAATCCGCAATTGCTTCCCTTTGGACTTCTTCCATTTTTCGAACGGTTGTAACTAAAAATGGATCGGCCAAAATAAGGTTCATATTATACTGGTGTTCAAAGAAAAACCCCACGAGACATGCTCTGGTGGAAAAGCACTTAGCTATCAAGCTAGTTCA
>NC_090869.1:19037999-19055499 GCF_036669935.1 Montipora foliosa | reverse complement strand
CAGGACACAGTTCTTACAAAGGTTCTAGTGAAAACGATTATGAATACAACGCAAATAATGGAGCCCAGTAATCCCAAACACAACACTGCCAGTCCAATATTAATGAAAGTCCAATGACATTCCATTGCCAGGCCAATGCCAGTCTATGCCAGTCTATGCCAGTCCAATGACATTTGAGATGGTAATGAGCTGCGAGGTATCTAAAACTTTATCATTCTTTTATGATGTCAATCCCTAATGAGAAGGCATTGAAAAACGAGAAAAATATTAGAGCGAAGTTCACTGTACACCATGCAAAATCCCGATCTGACCAGTTCACAACTGAAGGACAGATTTCCCCCATTGTTGTTTGAGAAGCGTTGTTTTAGGAAATATTTTTGTATAGAAATAATTATACACCTTTTATTCGACAGTGTGATATATAATGGTCACCGATATTCCGCTCATTACTCGTATTTTTCTGTGCATATTTGGTCCTCGGGAAAAAATACCACGCAATTCGCGAGATATCCTATTGTAAGTCAAGCCACCGAAAAAGATGCATTTTTGAGTGTAAAATGTAATGAGAAAAATTAATTCGTTTGGAGACGAAAGCGTAGATAACCAGGCTAAAAGGAGATAACCCGCTTGGACCACGAGCAATAACTAACAAAAGTGACTCCACGAACTGGCATCTGTCGCCAGCTCCAGGAATAAAACTATCACAAGAGTGAAGTGTTCTTATGGCATGGGTGGCCTCTCCAGCACAGTCACGAATGAATCTATTTATAAATTTGTTGTAATGTCCCTTAAAAAAAAACATGGCAGAAGCAGTCACGCGTGACATGGCTTCTCCTGAGTAGTTGAGTGGCGGCCATTTGTTGTTTTCGCGCGTAAAGTGTATCTTAAAATCAGTCCATTTGTGACTGTGCTTGAGCAAGACCGCAAATTGATAGGGAAACACTCTTATCCACTTCACTCTTACCTATCACCACTGTGCCGACACTTCTCAGACAATCGATTCTCAAACGCAAAAAACAACCGATTACCTTCGAAATGGATCGGCTATCTCACCTTGTTCTTCTTTCTTCTTTTCCTCCACAGCCTTTAGTTTTGCTTGATCCAACATTAAAGTCACAATGAAGATATACTTGCGGTTATTAAAGGCTCGCAGGATAGCGTTGGCCGTAGCCATCATACTCGGACTGAACAGACATTCAAGGCCATCAAAAACAATACCTCTTTGACAATCACTCAGCTAAAATTAGAAAAAAATCAGTGTAGGTAATACTTTTTTTTTGCAACTTTCCCTACCCAAACGTAACGGGCATAACTTCCAACCATGCCATAATTAAAAGGGGGAAAAGGTCTCTCCAATCCACCCTAAAACATATTGTTACACAATGAACAAAGCAGCCGACCTTCATGTACACACCAACTTAATTTGAAGAAGCGGTGTTCAAAGAGAAGAAGAGAGGAAGAACATTTGCCTGACGTCGAGTGCTCACGTTTTCCATAAAACCAGTGTGATGCCTCGTCGGCTTTACCACCTTAATAAAGGTGAAGGTGGAGGTGGAGATTGGGTCATTTCACGTTGCAGATTTGCAGACAATGCAAAAAAAAGAAAAAAGTTGAGAATAAACGTGCAGAGCCATTGTTTTGCTCAGTAAACTATATTTTCTGGTGAGGTTTTTACTGTCGGAAAAACGCCTGCAGTGTTACCTTCCTCCAATTTCGAAACGATAGGAACTCTGTTAAAGCTTGTTCCAAGGAGATACTGCTTTTTCAACCGAAGAAGTGTTATTTAGAAAAAACTCCGCTGCTTTAACCTTAAGCGATGTTTGAATTGTTTTATTTGACTATATTTGATCCTTGAACACGATCATAAATTTGACAAACAAAACAAACCTGAAGTCTCTCAGCCAAAATTTCAACAAGCAGATCTTCCGGAAGTACACAGCTGTAGAGTCCATCTTCACCGGCCACGCTAGCACTCACACTCAACTTCCGGCCCAAGGGCGCTCCCTGAGGGGGAGTACCAGGGGGTGATTGCTGGAGCTGAGGAATATTCTTTCCAAATACTCCTCCGCGGGCACCACCACCTATGGTGGAAGTCTTGCGGTCTTTCCCGAGGAATGACTGAGCTCCAGTGACCGAGCCAGCGGTGGAGGCAGAGGGTCCGGTTCCTCCACTTAGGGCAGTGACTGCCTCGACGCTGAGTCCTCCAGATGGCTGGGTTATTTGAATATCAACTGTCTGTTCAGCTTCTTTGGCTGCTCGAGCGGCTGACGCGCACAATTCTTTTGCTCTTTGAGCTTTAAACAGAGATTATATACCATGGATTAATTGAACAACTGTTAGCCAAGAAATCACTTAAAGAGATGAATAAACAGTGGCATGCAAAGAACACCTTGCATAGTGGGATGACAAATCACAGCTTGACTACAAAATAAAAAAGCGAGAGTTGGCAAACCCACAACAACATACAATCCAGCTAAATCGGGTCTTTTTTTTTTTTTTTTTTTTCATTTTCCACCCTTACCTAAGCGAAGTTCATACCAGCATCATGCCTTGGTAACTGGCACACTTTTAAAAGGAGAGTATTAACAGTAACCCGAATTGATAATCTCAGCTGAGATTCTCGTTGCCACTGCTATGGTAAAACCAGACGATTACATTCCCTTTTACAGCACTAAGAGAAAGACATTGACCAATATTTGTGATAACATTTTCTTTGATTTACAACGCTTATACCAGAGTTGTATGTAATCTCTACAGCGCAACTTGAAAATTTCTTATTTCCTTACCAGCAGAGGTGTTTCCACTGGATATTGCCTCCGTCACCACTCCATCAACAGTCAAAAGAGCTGCACCATACATCTTTGCAAGCGATACAGCTGTTGCTGTCTTACCAGACAAAGGAGCACCATGCACAACGAGAGCGATACCGCGTCGGTTACGAGCCGCCCTTCCCTCTGCAGTCAGGTCAATGCCCAGGTAACGAGCAATGGCTGCTGATACTGGAGTGATCTCTAGATCACCGACACCGAGGCTACTGCTATCTGGAAGGATAACAGTACAGGGCGGTTTTCAACAGAAGTTCGAAAGTAATTTAGCCTTCGGCTTAAAATTATACGCTACATATTCAGCCAATAAGAGGCAGAACATATTGTGCCTTTCTCAAACGCGTTCTTCCGCACTCAGCACCGCTCGTATGTAGTTTCATTGATCAATTTGATTACCTATGTCAAAGTAATTATTTGGTTTTCGGTCCGAGAACTACTCCAATAATGCCATAAGCGGGACTAGAGATAGCGCAATGGTGAGAGCACTCGCCTCCCACTAATGTTGCACGGGTTCGATTCCCACACTTGGCGTCACATGTGGGTTGACTTTGTTGGGTCTCTACTCTGGGGCCCGTTTCTAGAACGTCCCGAAACCGTACGGGCCATTTACGGGTGTCACAATAGGCCTTATTTGCGCGGCGGCCATATTATCCATAGACAATAGATTTTGCACCCCGAGTTGCGAATTGAAATGTTTGGGAACGAGTTTCAGTGCGCAAAAACAAAAGTTTTAATCCCTCGGGGCTCAACATGGCCGCCGTGTGATTATGATAATAATAATAATAATAATAATAATAATAATGGCCTATTCCCTTTGTATCTCACGAACGGAGAAGATTTAAGTCGTCAAACTTCAGTCATTTTTTTTTATTTTTGTTACCTTAAAAACATGTTAAAAGATCAGGTTTCCAGAACAAGCGGTTGGCAGTTTCACAAATGGCTTATCAGGACCGAAAAGTTATCGGGACGTTCGAGAAACGGGCCCCTGCTCCGAGAGGTTTTTCTCCAGGTACTCTGGTTTTCCCCTCTCCTCAAAAACAAACCTAAGATTTGATATGAGTTGATTTGATTTGATTTGATTTCTGTACAGTGACCTCAATTAGTGCGCTAATAACAGTTGACACTTAAATAAAGTTCATTATTATTATAGCGGTTTTCAATTGAGTGTCGAAAGTAATTAGCGAATTGCTTTGGTTTTGCATTACTTCACTCAGTGATTGGTTCAGAGGTCTCGCGCCACTTTTTTAACCAATCAGAAGTGAAAACAAAACCAATCGTGGCTCGCGCGTACACATTTTCCCGCGCTTTGTGTCGGCTAGGTGTAATTACTTCGAATTTTGATTGGTTTACCGGATTGCCTCCGTCCTTTTTGATTGCCCAAAGTAATTACTTTGGTTTTGGTTTTACGACACTCAATTGAAACTCGCTCTACTTCATTCAGTGATTGGTTCAAAGTTCTCGCGCCACTTTTTCAACCAATCAGAAGTGAAACCAAAACCAATCGTGGCTCGCGCGTACACATTTTCCCGCGCTTTTTGTCGGCTACGTGTAATTACTTCGAGTTTTGAATGCTTTACTGGATTGTCTCCGTCCTTTTTGATTGGCCAAAGTAATTACTAAGAGGTTTGGATGGTCGAAAAGAGATACATCAGTTGAGATGGCCAAAGGAAACGGCGAAAATGAAGGGACCCATTTTTTTTCTCAATATAGCAACCGTTTCTACTATTGAGATAGGGATAGCTAAGTATACAGAAATAACCGTTGCCAAACAATGTCAAATGGGTGGGCCCATTTCCATTGGTAGGGCTAACGCTCACATGGTTTACATGGATAGAAAATAGCACTTCACATCACCCTCTCATAGTTAATGCTGTTGAAATATAAGTGCTACACGGCCATCGTTTGCATAACCCTAACCCTAAGGTTAGGGTTAGAACCGGTTTCCTTAAAATACGTTTCGCAGAAAAAAAACACGAAAACAATCAAAAAATAACGTTAAAAATTGAAATTAGCCGTGCATCTTCACAGAGAACTACAGCTATTTTTTAACTGCATCTAAATCGAACTGGGAATTAGACATGTTAGTTTTTAAGCGCGGGGGGGGGGGGAGGGGGGGGGGAGAATACCCTGAGGGCAAATCAACACCAGCCCACATTGCTAGAAGGAAAGTATTCTCTCCTTTCCGTTGCGCCTTTTCAAAAGACAAGGTGGAAGTGGAATTTAGGGCAAGTGTTTCCTCTTTTTTTCAACCACGCCTCTTACCTTCTTTAGCTCCCTCTCCAACGCCACTGCCCGCTTTAGTACCTTCCCCCACAACCAATGGAGGCACTGCAGATATGACAGAAGGAGCAGCATTCTCTCCAGATTGGTCTGCTGCTGACTCCTCCACCTGTGCTGCTGCTGCTGCTGCTTCAGCCTTCTCCTTTTCTTCAGCTTCTTTCTTTCTCTGCTGTTCATTGAAAGCGTCAGTGACTTCTTGGGGGAGTTTCTCACCAGGATAACGCGGAGGCAACAGGATCGTGTTGTATTCGTCGTAACCCTTCATTACGCGAAGCATCTGCAATGAAACAAACTATTTGAAACCATACTAAAACTTTTTGCGGTACAAAAACCCCTAGCTTGGTCAAACCTTTCCTTATTTGTCAATACAAAGCTTCATGTGACAAATGGAATGGCAGTACAATTGTAGCTTACATGAAGCATATGTATCAAACGTTTTTCCCAAGGACCTTAGCGAGTAAAAAGGAAATCCATGTGCTCTACGAAGGATAAGTTCAAGTTGTTTAGGGTTTGTCCTCTCTCGCTCGTTTTGGGACGTCTCGATTAGAAGCCTTTATGTGTCTTTAGGTTAGATTTTTCCACGGCCTTGTGGCTGTACAAAGGTACGTTATTTTTTGGCCTTGTAACGCTTTCTTTATTTGTTGTGCGCTGGTGTCGATCGCATTTTGCTAGATACGTTGGATCCTCAAATTTGGTTTCTTTAGTTTTACGATTCTCCGGTAAAACAGTCAGCCTATTAACCGTGTGGTTGTGAGGAGCTTTGGGTTGCCAAAACCGAACGCCATCGGTTACAATAATAATAATAATAATAATAATAATAATATGAAAGCTAGAATATATCAACCTCAAGAGGACAGTAAATGTCGAATGTGTAGAAAGGTGGATGAAAGCATAAATCATATTGTGAGTGAATGCCCTAAATTAGCACAAAAGGAATATAAAAGGAGACATCACTGGGTGGGTAAGAAGATCCATTGGGAAGTTTGTAAAGTGGAAGGTTTCATTAGGGCCGTTTATACGAGAGAAAATAAGCCGCGGCTAACTCTGACCGCGGCTTACGTAAGCCGCGAACACCCCGTATAAATGGTACAAAATCTACGTTCACGGCTTTCTGAAGCCGCGGCTTAACCTGGCCGGGGAGTTTATACTCGTATAAAGAGTTCCTTTCGCGGCTTACGTAAGCCGCGGCCAGAGTTAGCCGCGGCTTATTTTATCTCGTATAAACGGCCCTATTGTCAATGAAAAGTGGTATGAACATGTACCTGAGCCCGTACTAGAGAATGAGAGATGTAAAATATTATGGGATTTTACGATACAGACTGATCACGTAATAGAGGCAAGAAGACCGGACATGATTGTTGTTGAAAAGAGAAATAAATGTTGCAAAATAATAGATTTTGCAATACCATATGATAGCCGTATTGAGGAGAAAGAAGTCAAGAAGGTAGTGAAATACCAGGATCTAGCAAGAGAATTGAAGAAGTTATGGAAAATGAAAGCAATGGTAATTCCTATTGTAATCGGAACATTTGGAACAGTTCCAAAGGATTTAAAGAGGAGACTAGAGAATATTGGTATAGAGACCAAGATAGACGAGCTTCAGAAAAGTGTTATTCTGAACACGGCAAGGATTCTTAAGAAGGTCCTAGAAGTTTGAGGAGACTTGTTGTCACCAAGCTTCCTGGAGTACTGAAGTTCCATTGGAAATCCAATGTGCGAAAACAAGATGATAATAATAACAATAACAATAATAACCCTTTTAATAAAAATGTCATACAGATTAAGGCTAAGCCTGCGTTGTGGTAAAACCAACTAACAAATCACCGGAGGCTCAAAGAACTAACAGCTGTATTTTACCTTCTCTTCTTCTAAATACTGTTTGTCGAATTCCAAAGAGTATATCTCGACCGGAAATGAGGATGGGTTTCTCACTACTAACTCCTTCTCATCCCCAGTTGAATGAGGAAGGACTGGGCCAAACTCGATCAGTGTGGAGCTGAACTCTAACTTGGGCTCATTCCCTTGACCCATTACATTGATCACGTGACGGCTGGAACTCTGGGCAATCCTTATCACAAGGCGCTGGCTGTATGAGATCTATAAAACCAAGGATCGAAGCGTTATTGCAAATGTCTGGAAAAAACCCTTATTACTAAATGCAAAAAAACACAAATCAAATAACTTTTAAAATCACCTTAAACCGATTTGGATAAAGCAAAAAAAATCGTCAGTATTCGATTGGTAACAAAGGTAACATTCACTACGCCACAGAAAGTGAAAAGTCAATTACCAGCCAACTACCTGACATTCAAATTGGTGTCTTTCATACAGAGCGAGCGTAGGCCGAACTCCACTAAACGATATATAAACAATGGTAGGATGTGATGATCACATCATCGTTGCGGACGAGAACGATAGTCCTTAGGACTTTAACAGCACTAAATCCGATTTAATTCCTTACGTACCTCCTCCGTTGGCATAAATTTCACTTGCACGTTGATCCGTTGACCAGGCATGAGTGAGCCGATGGGCGGCATGACTTCAAAGTGCTTGGGTTTAGCTTTCTCAGAGCGCATTTTTTTGCGCAGATGAAGAGGAATCATCTTGTTGGACTAAATGACACACATCAAAAACTGTTTAGTATAGGGCTATAAAATACCTCAAAACAACTAATCCCGAAAGCTTTAATGCACTTCGATCCACTGCATGGCTCTGAGTTGTTTTTGTGAGCCCAGAGTCAATTTACAAGAGGACAGGTATGACATGCCCACCTTTGTCCCAAGTCAAAGTGGCTCGGTACAATGGCCTTACTGACCACAGCCGAAAATTAATTAGTGATGAAAGGAAGACTGAGGATAGACCCTAATACGTAAAAATCTTTATTAACAAAAATGACTTTTCAACGCTCGATTACGTGCTTATTCCAATAAGTCCGTTGGAGTAGCCTCTACCGGGTTCATCAAGTCACTTCGGAAACTGGATGTGGAAAAAGTTACTACAAACAACTGTATAGTTATCCTACATTATTTCCTACATTATTACATTGTTCTCTCATGTCAAAAGTACGCTGACTTACTATGTGGAAGTACGGCAATGTGTGTTGCTTAAGAAAGACTTCCATTTGACAACAAGTACCTTTTTCTTTTTCTCCTCCGGTGGCTCGGATGACCATTCACACCTGACCTGTTGAGTGTTATGCAACTGTATTGTCATCACTTTACAATTCCCACATTCGACCGTTCCAAAGTCTAACGAATCTGTCGACACAATCATATCTGGCATGGTCACTACAGCCTTAATCCTCAGCCCAAATGCTGGACCACTTAGCACGTGAAATGGAACTTGAATGTCGACCACACCCATGGGCAGACCGGCTGCTCTTGGCTCAAAGGTCACCATGAATTCAACGCTCTCGTTAGCAGGTTCACCTGGGAGGTTACGAACTCGGTCTAGCTCAATTGCAAAGCCGCTACCCGATAGGACTGATTTGTCAGGAGCAAAGGACACTGGGAAGTGACCATTGTTGGTGACACGGATCACGTGGGAGCGAATGGAACCGTAGACGACAAATCCGAAGTCTAGCAGATAGCTGATCATTTGAGCCCTGAAATACAACAAAATAACCATTTCATAATTGCTGTATGCCTTCATTTCACAACGAGTCTTGATGTGAAACCGTTCAAATGAAAATACGTTTGATTTGCATTTCTCCAGTAATACATATTGTTTAGTGCCTCGCTTAGTACGCTGTGATTTCTCTACTACAAATACTCTTATATGTACGTAAACATTTAAATTGTTGATTATTTTTTATATCATTGAGTATGCACGTGTACAGTTACTGTATTTGTGTCTTTGTATTTCCAGGTTGGGTTTGAATTAAAACATAAATGATTTGCATAAATTTCCGCCTATTTTTTTAGTTGTATGGTTGTGCACCATGACGTCTTTTGAAAACAGAGGCGAACAGCAATTCGGAAATGGGCATGGGCGGTTTTATGTCGAGGAGGCACTTAGAAGCTCTTAGTTTAACATTCCTTTTAAACTTCACGGTCCGCGCTCATTCCAAAATGATTCAATGATTCAAAAGTCATTTCATGATGTGTAGCACATTTTCTTCTGTACACTCATTTAAACCGCCTTGCAATATACTGTGCTAAAGGCAGACCACAAACCCTATTAGTTATGTGACCCCTTATTGGTCCGTCAGTTTGAAAGTGGTCCGCCGCATGGACGCAAATCTAAAAATCAATCTCAGATTATTATCATCATGGGGAAGTAGGATTCGCTCCCTTGCACAAACTACACGCAACACTAGAAAAACAATTTTATTACTTGGGTCGCTGTTTCTTGAGAGCAGTTCTGTGCGAGCTGGACGTTTGTATAACAGAGGTGGTCCTGGCTGACTGCCATTGTTCCACGGCAAACCGTTTGACCAACAGTCTTTCCACTTCCATCCTAATTCCAACATCACCGACTGACTGGAGAAAAGTGATTAAAGCACTAACGTAAGCACAATGGACAACACTAGTCATGATAGAAATAGCCTATGCCAGGAAGATGTTTTCTTGTGAGAGAATGTTTTTCGCAATAATCTACTTTAGTTCAGTTTTGAAGTGTTCCACCGATCATCCGAGAGGAACACACAGTAGCCTCTACAACTCAACAAAAAGTGCTGGAAATATAAGTCATTTAACAAAAAGAAAGTGGTTCAGCGTTGTCTGTACTCTTATGGACAACGATATTCGTCATCACAGTGGTGAAAATGTTGTGGACTCTCACTCACAACAAATTTTGACCACTGTGATGACGAATATCGTTGTCGATAAGATTACAGACAACGCTGAACCACTTTCGATTTATTTTTTACCACAATATTTAACGCCAAAGAAAGTGTTTATTTCAGAGCGTGACCAAAATTATAACACAAAGAAGAGCAAGCGTTGTCTATAACTTTCTCGCAATATGATTGGTTTATTTCCCAAAATGAGAGTTCCTGACTGGTTATTACATTGCGTGACAAATTGACGCGAGCATGACGAGAGCAGCGTTGTCTAGACTCTTATTGACAACGGCAAATTAGCCAATCAGACTGCGAGATTACAAGCAATTGTGGTAAAAAGTAATTTCTTAACTCTGGCCGGACTTTCAGTTCTCCATCTTTTACAACCACGAACACTGCAATGTGGTAACAACGAGCAATATTGCACACAAACGTCGAATTTCCATCCTTCACTGCCGCGAACACCGCTATCTGGTAGCAAAAAGCAATATTGCACGCGAACATCGCATTTCTACTGAATTAAAACTCAGGAAACCCTTATCTTAATCCAGGTATTTCAGCAGGTAAAAGTCCTTTTAGGGGCATTTCCAATAATTATATTTCTTTTGCCTATGAAGTCTGTCTTGTGGTAAAATTGAGCGAGGACCCTTTAAGGAGTACTTACAGCAGCCAAAGCCCTGATGGGTAAATCATCCACACTCTTTTCGGATACGGCTGATTTGTCTCGCCCCAGGTTCTCGATTGCTTGTTGGGAAAATTCCTCGTATCTGGAATCTTCTTTATCAAGGGGGAGGTCAAATATGACTCTTGGAAACACCCCTTCTCCTGCGATGGTGATTTTGTCAGGCTCAAAGTGAGCAACTCGCACCTGAAAAAGTAAGGGCAAAGCGGCAAAAGGGGAGGTGAACAAGAGATCAACCTGTTCTATTAAGAGAAAGGTGTCATAATCATGCCTTTCCCAAGATTTCAAACAGGAAGAAATAGATGTTATCGAATTAGCGTGAGGTCCGCACTGGGAAAATATTGGTCCGGTTCCTTTTTTTGAACGTTCATGGACCGAGCCTGAAAGGCGAGGTCCATAAAAAAGGAAGGAGACCAATATTTTCCCCATACGGACCGAACAAGCTAGTTCAATAAGGTTTTATTATATTGGCTTTCTTGCGCTGGGTTGTCTATTCCTTGAGTCTCGCCTATTCGCCTGCTTCTGTTAACGATTCTGGAAAGTTAGATTCGTACTGGAACTCCGACATGACTAAATACAAAACATTTTTATGTCCGAAAAAATGGGAACAGCTTGGCAACCAATATACGCTGCTTTGTGACCGGCCCATCTTTGCGGTCCGCATTGCTAAATTCGGACCGCTCAGAGAATCAATCAGAATTCTCCTTGTCACCTCGGACCAGTTTGCCTATATAATAAATAACTATATTGCCTGTAGGCAAGTCACTGTTGAATTTGAGATCAAAAAACGTCAAGTTGACATACGGAAAACTGAGAAGTGTGCAAACGCTGTTTCAACGCGTGACTCACTCCCTGATGAGTCTCTGCCTGCATCAGGGCTCAACACTTCCACTATTCACCGCAACGTGATTTAAAATGGTGACCACCAAAAAAATTTTTCCGTCGCCCGCGTGAATGCCGTTGTTACAACTTCATATATCTCTAACCAGAACACACCAAGAATCATATCCATGATCTAAATTTCTTTGTCTGAGTTTCTTGTCATTTCAGTTCTTCTCCAAGTAAAATTACACAAAGCATAAGAGCACAGAAAGGTATTCTCGTGCAATCCAGTTATTCAGGGTTGTCGACAAAATCTACCTACCTTGTCTCCCTGTACCTTTATTGGTTGTCTTAGTCCGTTACGTTAGTCTGTTAGCAGCTTTGACAAAGGTCGTTAGTTTTCACGTTGAAAGCACGAAAGTTAAATGCAACTCTTCTTACATATCACGCAAAAATCACACCTGAAAGGTCTTTTCAAACTTCTCAGGAACACCAGCAAGATACTTAATAGTCAGTGTTTGCTGGCTGAGTGCTTTGACGTGGCCTTGCATTGGTGAAACATTAGGGGTTCCAGGAAGGGGCCTTCTTCCACTGTCCACATTCAAGACAACAAAATCTAGGCCAACTTTGCCGGTGTTGTGAAGAACAATCTCAGCGACTGCAACTTGATCGAACAACTGAAAAGAAAGGAGAGATATCTACTGAATGAGTGGGAGTGCTCGCACACTGTTGGCATTGTTTCAGCGCTTCAAATACCTAATTAAAAGTATTTCATGGCTTGACTTTAGGT
Organism: Montipora foliosa; assembly: GCF_036669935.1. Lineage (NCBI taxonomy): Eukaryota > Metazoa > Cnidaria > Anthozoa > Scleractinia > Acroporidae > Montipora > Montipora foliosa. The sequence continues at coordinate 19,043,317 of NC_090869.1, read as the reverse complement.
CATTATTTTGACAAAGGCAACGAAAGCTTTCAATTTCTAATTTGAAAGAAACTAAGTCTTCAACAAAAATGGACTGGGAACTGAACAAAGTTCTAACATTTGCCCAACATTTTTCCATCATGTCCTTTTACTACAAAGATCATCTTTTCCCTAAAGAAATGTGCATGCCCCGTAAATGTGAAAGCAGTTTTACGATACAAAGAAGCATTAAACGGACCAAGAAAAGGAACGCCAACTAGGACAATGGTGACTATACGACATTTAGGATTTTCTTCGCAAAAGCATTGGCAATTTTGAAAAAAAAATACACCTTTCATTTAACAGCTCCCCAATAAGCAATACAGCCCTTCCTACCCACCTGTTTCCCGTAATCAACATGTTGACGATCAAAAAAGTACTGCACCAAGGAAGCCTGACCAAGAAACTCAATGTCATAATCTGGACCACCATAGACAGAGCAGCGCGCTATAGCCTGGGAACTGATATTAGCATGCCCATAAAAGGTAAACTGGATTTTCTGGGTCTCGTGTGGGTGTAAGGTGCTGTACAGCGGCAAAATATCAAAGACCTGAAAACAGAGGAGAACATCGATTGCTACTCAACGGGATATCAGTCACACATAACGGTTGCGTTCCTTTTTACCGATCTAAGTCGGGTGTATGCGATCGAAAATCCATTCCATTATATAAGGAATAAAACCAATCTAAGATTGCAATCTGAACTATCTACCTTCGACGGTGAATCGTGCAGATTGGTATCATAATCAGGTTTCAGATTTTCGTTCCTTTTAGCGAATCTGGTTTCTCATATCAAAGCACGTGGTCGCCACTCAAAAAAAAAAGAGGGGAGTTTTCAGGTCAGCTCAGGTAAGAATTTTATTTTCCATTTCCATATTTTCCCAGATATGTTAAAGGACAGAAGTTGCGTTCAAGGTTCACATTAACTCGAGGTTCTCAAGTAGGCGAAAATGCTTGGAACTTGTCGACGTAAACGGCATCGATATTTCTGTGCTTATAGAGCTCGTCAGTTCCACGATCGACGCTGGGCAGTTCTGTTATTCAAAATCCAGATAATTTTGAGACTAAGGGCACATTCTCACCAGAAAAATGGTCAAATTTCTGCTCTCCCTGTATGAGGAACGGGAGCACCGATTTAAAGCCTGGTTTCCATATGATCTGTAACGGTCTGCGACACAATCGGAAGCTGTCTGCAAATCGCAGACGATCGTAAACACCGCAGGGAAATGTTTCCACTTAAATCTGAAGCAATCACAGACAAGCGTACCACTAATCCTCTGCGAAGCGAGGGGAAAAAGCCAAGCACTTACCTAAGTCTGATTGGACATGACATGACGTGCACGTATATAAATGAACGAAATGATATAAGAAATGAATCATATCCTGAACTGCGGATATGAAATCAAGTAAGGCTATGATCCTCGCAGTTATGGACGCAATTTTAGCAATTGCGTAGAGAAGCCTGAAAAATTCATGGAAAATTTCATTCATTGCAGTCCTGAATTTTTCAGGCTTCTCTACGCAATTGCTAAAATTGCGACCATAACTGCAAGGATCATAGCTTTACCTGATAACACGTATATAACAAAAGTATATAACAAAGTGACTTATCCACCGGATAAAGTGTTATCCGGCCTTTGAAGGTTAAGTAGCGAGTGTTGTATACGAAGACACTGACCTCTTCAATCCCAATATTGACTTGCATCTCTGTTTGTGCCCACGGGCTACTTTCTTTTGCCTTTTGTTCCGCGGTTGTTGAGAGTCTACTCCCTTGTGATGATCTGGGAGAGAGCTCACGGGGTGATCCCATGGGGGAAGGATGATCTGGTACTTCGATCACCATGTTGTTGGCATCTTCTAGGAATTGCTCGTCTTCTTCTTGTTGGCCGTCATCGTAAACTTCAACTCCAATTCCTACGCACAGAAAACCAATCGTAAGATCGGGATCCTCTGCCATTACGATAATCCCGCGAGTCAAGAGGGGGAAAGAGCGATTTCAAGAGGGATTGCTGTGGTGTGACGACGCTTACGCGACTTAAGATGATCGTGCAACTTTCTCGGGTTCAAAACAAGATTTTGGATGCCCTCTTGCGTGGACGGGATACGATTGCAAGCCCTAATTAATAGTTGTGATGTTCGTTTGCATCAATTAATTGGGTGACGAGGAAAGTAGATTATAAAAACAACACAGCCTTAAAAGCAAACCTTCATCCTCTTCCTTGTTTTCAAACTGGATAGCAGAGTCAATGAAGCTCCACTGGTACTTCACATCCATGGGGCTGTGGTTTGTTACCTTCACAGCCTGCATCACCTCTGTGTCATTCAATATACAGCCAAAGTCCACCTAAAAATCAACGCTGCATTTTATTAAAAGCTAAACGTTACAGTATCGAACCATAAACGATACAAATGAATGAAGGGGTAGTTTCTAAAGAAACTGTGGTGCTGCGTCGGTGGGGAAGTAGTATACAAGAATTTGGTTTATCAACGGAGTTGATAATGTAAATTGACCACCGTACAGAGATTCTAAAAGCTGACGTTTCGAGCGTTAGCCCTTCGTTAGAGCCCTTTGGATTCGCTCTGACGAAGGGCTAACGCTCGAAACGTCAGCTTTTAGAATCTCTGTACGGTGGTCAATTTACATTATCAACTCCGTTGATAAACCAAATTTTCATAAACGATACAGTCTAAGGAACAAGCGAATGTTCTCTCTACCTAATATTGAGACCAAAAGGTTTCAGAATTCTTTTATAATGCATTTTTCAAATAAGCAACAAATGTAAATAACACGATAATAGACATTTTATGACTATATTAAGTATTTTTAAATGATGTATTTTCATAACACATGTAATTGAGCCGTAAAGCTGCGTGTTGTGTTTTTAATAAACGATTTACCTATCTATCTAAAAATCTGTCCACTCCAATGAATTCATTGTCCAGTTACTAGAACAAGGTAAAAAGAGCCCGGGACAGAAGAGAAGCGAAGGTTTTACTCCATTAGTTCACATTCGTGAAACCACTCAACTGGGAGCAGGTCAATAGGCTATTTCCGAGTTGCTGTTTGCATCTGGTTCAAGTTTTGATGCTAAACCATTCAAATGATAATGAGTTTGATTTGCATGAAAATACACCACTCATGCACCAGGACTCGCTCTGAAGCCGACGCAAACAGCAACTCGGATATAGGCTATTGTTGTCAACCATGTGGCTTCATGTACAAGTACAACGAAGGCTTACGTTTTTGCAAACGTTGGCGGTGTAGCACTTATATTTGAACAGACTTAACTGATTAGAGTGTAATGTGAAGTGCTAGTTTTCTACCCCGTATGAACCATGTGAGCGTTAGCGCTACTAATGGAAATGGGCCCACACAAGGACAGAGAAAAACTCTGACCAGGCTACATGTTCATTGCCGTGACTTTAACATCTTCAATTCCCACGGCCTGCTCCCGTCTGACCTTGTAGCTCAGTCGGTGGAGCAGCGATGATCTAACCGAGGGCGTGGGTTCAATTTCCACCCTGGTCAGAGTTTTTCTCTGTCCTTGTGTGGGCCCATTTCCATTAGTAGGGCTAACGCTCACGCTCACGCTTGGCTTTCAAAACTATGTTAACTAAACACTAAGCGACCAAAGTTTTAAGCCTTGATTTAAAAAAAGACACCTGTTTATTTCAACTGGAATTTTCCTATTTCATGGTCCGCCATTACTAACTATAAGTAATTGAGAGAGCTGGTTCGAGGATAAAATGACATGAAAGGCTCACTAGTTTAAGATGCAATGCGTGTGTACGCTGCAGAATTAATACGCATACATAATAAGCTGCATTCACACGCTTTTTAAGATAGTGAGCCTTTTAAGTCACTTTTCCCTGGACCCAACCCTCTGAGGTCCAATCGGTCAGTTTTAAACGTGAGTAATGGCGGACCGTGAAATCCAAAACTTAATCTCAAAGTAAAGGGCCTTTGGATAAAAATCAAAGCTCAAAAATTTGCCAAGAGCACAGGACTTTAATTTGTTGCGCTGTGTACCTTTTCTATCTCAAACGTTAGATTTGGAAAAAACACTTCTCCTTTCAAGTTAATGAAGTCCTAAAAAGAAAAAGAAAAAAGAAGCAAACAACTCACGAATACGGAACACGTTTTGTTGGCCGCGATTACAATGATAGCGGTGAACTGAAGAGATGGTTGAATTCCACTGACACTGAACTGAAAATCGCTCCATGAACAAACGCGATGTATTAAAGTCCCAATAGGATGCTACCGTGTTCTAACAAGTTCCATCATTAAACGCTGAAATCATTACATTGCTTTATTTGCAAACCTGAGACGACAACTACGCGGCTTCACCTTCAGAATTGTAATAATACTTTGAACAATCAGGGTTAAAGAAGTGCGTTCGAGCTACCATTTTTTTTCCTTCCGAAATGTTTGAGTCTAATAATTATTCTTCACTTCGATCGAGAGGGATGTTTGTGTTGCCTCAAATGGCAATTTAGTCTTGACGCACAGAATGAACTACTTTGATTTTGAGTCTGCTTTGGGGATACGTTGTTTGGAGGGCGGGCTTGGTTTTTGCGTTAATCGTCACATTTACATGTTCAAGTGATCCAACGATTCCGTGCTTCAACAAGTTGCAAAAATAGGGGAGACACTTCACCTTCTTGGGGCGTTATTGATTTCCCTATTATCTCTCACAATTGCAGCCCCCCTCACCCCTTATCAGTGTTGCTTGCTAGCAAGACAAAAAAATGTTGGAAACTTAAGCAGTCAACATTGAAAGGGGGAGAGGGGAGAGGAAGTGGGAAAGGTTTAAATTCTAGATACGGCATTGGAAGCTAGAAAGCATTGAAAGCTAGAAAAGGTGTTTTTTAATGAAAGTGTCTCAACAATTTTGCAACTTGTTGTAGCATAGGTCACTGAGGTAGCAGGGATTTGTGTATCACAATCGCTTTGCCTGACCACCTACTGTGGACAGTCATGAAGTCGACTTGTTCAACTCCACAGCTCCCGAGCTTGAAATGTTCTGCAATTAATTTCCGGTGACCGAAAGTAACATTAGAAAAGCTGATTGATAACCTTCTCAGGATGCTCCTTGAATGCCACCTCCAACTGACTTTCAGCTGTTCTCGTCACAAAATCGTCCTTGTAAGACGGGTCAAACTGGATCAAAACAGGAATACTCTCACCCACAGCGAGCGAGAATTCCTGAAACGCATAGAAACTTTCGATAAGCATACATGTTTGGGGGATAAAAGATTGTGACAATGGTTGTAATCAGCCTTAAATTCAGTGATGAAGAA
>NC_090869.1:19002999-19030499 GCF_036669935.1 Montipora foliosa | reverse complement strand
AAATTCAAAATAAAGTCAAAGTCTCGAATAAACGACCGCACAAAATCCTCAATTTTTCCAATCCTGTCTACGCATTGATTTTGCCAGGGGGATTTTTTCTGAATCTTGTACATTGTAGAGTAAACTTCTCGAGTTACCATTAGTGATCTGCATAATCAATAGCATCCCACTGATCTTGTTACCTTTGATATACACTTAATGAACTTCTAGGTAGCACTTGCACTTGTTTCTGAAACTCACATTCTCTCAAATCTAGTACAATAGCGCAATATAGGTTAGTTTGCTGCACTAATGGCGTAATTTGTTTTATGATAGACCGATTTTCAATCGAGTGTCGTAAAACCAAAACCAAAGTAATTACTTTGGCCGATCAAAAAGGACGGAGACGATCTAGTAGACCAATCAAAACTCGCAGAAGCAAGAGAAAATGTGCACGCACAAGCCAGGATTGGTTTTGGTTTCACTTCTGATTGGTTGATTAAGTGGCACAAGAACTTTGAACCAATCACTGAGTGAAGTAATGCAAAACCAAAGCAATTCGCTGATTACTTTCGACACTCAATTGAAAACCGCTCTAACCACTCTACTGTACATCAATTGCTTACCAAATTACATGAAAACTGAGCTGGAATCAAAGACTCATTGGAAAGTTGCACAATCTTGGTCGCATCTGTCAAGACTTGGATGGTCCCAAAATCAACAAGACTTGGTGTCACATGAATCACTGGTCCTTCACCAACACACTGGATCTGCACTCCCTGTTTGTACAGTGTCGGGAAAAGGATAGTGATCGGTACATGTATCACACATTAGAGGGACAGCAATTTTTAATATCTGAGCAGATCGAGTACAAATTAAAATTTACCAAAGGAGCATCACTGCTACCAAATATCATAAAGTAGGCCACTGATGTCACTTCCTCAAGACATTCTGCTGTTATGTGAAGTGGAATTTCCTTGACTGAATGAGGTTGAATGATCCCCTGAAAAAAAAATGGCAAGGTCCCTCTGAAATGAAGCAATCAAAACAAAAAATCTTCACTAAGAATAATCCTGATGAGCAAGTGTTATTGTTGTTTACCTTTGGTTCAGGGCTTGAATACAAAATTGGTGTTACATCTTCAACAACCTGAGAGAAAGCAAGTAGTGATAAAATATGACAAAGAAATTTGAATTTAATAATAATATTGTGAGATGCACATGAAATTATGTATTTCCAATTCAAACCTCACTAAATACAGTACTGTACCATCATGACAGTTTAAAAGTTTGAATTTAACTCATAAATAACTGTAAGGTCTGGATGATTTTTAAATTAATACACTGCAGAACCTTTTTCACTGAGGAGCCTATCAGTGACAGATGCTCTTCGTAAAGGAAGATGAAAGGCAATAGCAAATGGACGAAAATTAGTTTGAAATATTTTTAAACCAAAAAATTGTGCATTGTGATAGCTTCACGTGTAAAAAAACTGGATGATTATCTTTAACGCTTTTAAGTCAGAATTATTAGCAAAACAATGCACGTACAGTAGTTATCATTATTACAACACTTGCAGTCCTGCAGCAGGACATTACTTTAACACATTGTCTCCCAGGGGTTCCCCATTGACAAGTAAAATCGTGTGGCGGTTTAGGCCCATTTGGGTGTCAAAGGGTTAATGGGAGTGATTAATGTACTAAGTTATTACTATGGGAAATCACTTGATCACTCATATGCTTCAGGGTCAATTGTACTGCACTCATCCAATCCAAATAACGATTTTGCTGAATGTATTTACATTATTTTATAACAATTAAAACGCCATGTTACAGTACGTATGTACAAGTACCTGTGACAGCAACTCATATTTGGCAGGTAGATCTGAGTCATTTGACAGATGAACCGGAAGCTCATAAGGGTGATGGAGAAAACAACGACCATAATCCAGTATGGGAGTTGACACAGTAATAGGTGGAACAACACATCTGAAAAAATATTGACCCTTTTCATTACCATTCAGGTAAAACTAAACTATATTGTTACCGGTATTTTTAATTGCCAAAAAAGTATCCATGGACACTCCTCAGATATAATGCATACGAGGAAGAAAGGATGAAATTAGGAAGCTTAAGCAGAGATGACAATGACAGCTTAGAAAAATTAATGTATAGTGTAGTTATAGAGAACATCATCTGAAGATTTAAAATTAATTTGTATTATTCTGGGATCAATTGAATCTATTTGGAATGTAAATATTATTAAAGGCCAACTGCCCAAGAACAGAATTTGACCTTCTGTTTTCTTACTGATCTTCAGAGAGCATGCTAAATTTATCACCAACCACTCATGTCTTCCCCAAAAAGCAAATTTGGTCATTCCACATCTGTATACTACATAAGTTCTTGACATCAGCAATTGCATTAATTTACAATGATTGTAAATTGAGCTCCTTATTACATTGTACAAATACTGGTAACAGTAAACCTGCATTACAAGTAGGTACAGTATCCTCTAGATAACTACACGTACTTCTGCCTCCCCTCAATCATCTACCTTGCTATGATACACATAAAGAACAGGAAACCTAGAAAAAATTAATAACTCACTTGGCTACGATTGGCAGAGAAAGAATTTCATCTCCGACTCCATCCACATCAACAACTAATACAATATCATACTTTTTGACAGTAGTTGATACAAAATCCACCTGAAACGAGAATTGAAATTCAAGTACTGTGCATGTACATACATTCTAATAAAAGCTTTTGACAAAATACAACATACAAACAATCTGCAACAATTATTATTTGATGAAGTCATGCAGGCACCATTGTCTTATTGCAGAAAATTTACCAGTGATTTAAAGAAATAACCATTGAAAACAGGAGAAAACTTCCAATGGCTACAAGATTACTAGAAGCACTACTTGTGTTAAGTACCTTAATTTCCATTTCTCCTTGAGGTGCAATTGTACCAGAAGATGGCACAATATCAAACTCCCTGGGAAAAGGTATGCCAGAACTACCAACATCACTGATGTTGCTGTCAATCAAACTATCATGGCTGTGGGGCTCATCGTTAGCCCAACCATCAGCTGGTACACGCAAGTTGAATGTCATGGGGATAAGAGAAGTATTCACCAAAGTGCAGTAGCAAGTGTTCACAAACCCTAAAATAAGATAATGCAAGCAATGTAAAGGAGATTATTCTTCTCTACCTTTTCTTGGATGAAGCTCACACAAGGGATATTGCAACAGACAGATCTCCAAATGCTTCATTATTCTTTTAATAATTATCAAAAACCTGATATCATATTTTCTGTACAAAGTTTACAATGCAAACTTTTTTTTTGTGATCTAGGATGTTACCAGTGCTCACACTTAATTCGGCGGCCAGAGCAGAATGTCACAGACTACAAACAAAAATCCCATTTGTTTAGCGATATTTTTAAATCTAACAACAACCAAATTATTAGGTACTCTTCTCTTTTCCCACGTGCGCAAGAATTATTTACTTTTCCTATGCAAGCATTGACTTTTGCTATTTAAAATATCTTCCATTGATAACAATAACTGTAGTGGCTTACCATATGAGACAATACCAAATTTCAGCTTTGGAACATTGAAGTGAAAAGTTGGTCCAATGACAGATCCTCTGATAAACAAAAAATTTCAAAAATAAAATAGCCATTAATTTTACATGTCAATACAACTTACCATGATTAAATCTTTTAATTAGGGACATTACTAAACAACGAAACAACGAAACCAACCACCAAAGCACCATGTATGACCCCACCATACATTGAATACTAACTGATTAAAGTTGAATTCGAAATTAAATATAGTTTTAGGCCTATCATTATTGCTCCTAATCTCAGTCTTAATCTGAATCCTACTCTTAATCTCAATGAATTAGGAGCAATAACGTTTTAGGCATAATTAGGCCTGAAACGATATTTAATCTCAATTCCAACCTTTGTTGGTTAGTATTCAATGTATGGTACGTGGGGTATTATATATACATAATGGTGTTTTAGTGTTTCGTTTCCCTGTTTCAGTGCTTCACTGTTTCATGGTTTAGTAATGCCCTTTTAATAATTAGTATTAATTTGAACTCACAAGATCCCTAACTTGAGCTCATCTGGTGATCCTTCCACAGCAAAATAGAAAACTTCATTGAAATCCCCAAGAATAGGCGAGCAGAACGAAATCTAAACAAAATTTACATGTGGACATTTCACAAGTTCAGTTCTTTTGGTAGGTGATCAAAAACAGGTGGACTAAAATAGGTTGATAAGAAAAATTGCACAGTCATCATAGGTTAATTATTGCAACAGCTTAAGTTGCTCACAACTGCAATGATCCTCTTCACGTCAAGTCAAGTATCATTAAGTGTTCACTGAACCTCTACTATGGAATAGAAATGAAAGATCTTACCTGAATTGCTTGATAGCCTCCAGGGATGACAATTCCTTGAGCAGGCAAGAAAGCAAATTGAGGTCCAAATTGGCTGCTGGGAGGAATAAGTTTGAACACAGCATCTATATCCCCTTTATTGCATAAGATAACCTAAAAAAAGGTCAAGACATGTTGTTTTAAAAACAGTTTTATTAACTTTCAATTTTTTCTATTGTCTTTCATTCATTAACACTAATAAACATATCTGGATTTAAATCTAAGGTCGATGAAAAACAATACACTAAGTGTCCAGATGTAGAGCTCAGATTCACTACGTAGATGCAGGCCGAATTTTGAGAAACATCACAAAGTCTACACGCCAACCACCTCTGTCAGTACCTACATAATAAAACAAAAAACATAATTATATAATACATGGTTGTTTTTATCTTTAGCAAGTATTCTACATCTACTTGTTGTGTTCTTATTTTTGCACTCAGCATTAATTATTAAAATAAGTCCCTTTGGCTTATGGCTTTTCCTTAAGGTGGCCTCATGCACCATAAGCCTTTTTGAGACACTCTGAATAGACCACTTTCGATATATTAAAATTCAGTCCGAAACAAAAGCTATCATCTTGAGCCTCTGGGGAACAAACTCATTCAAATCCTTATATTTATTCCCCAGAGCCTCGAGATGACTCTTTTTGTTTCGGACTGAATTTTAATTTATCGAAATTGGTCTATCGTTGCTTTTCAAAAATTATTAGTATTCATGCATGAATGGACACCTACTTAGTTGCAATGCTGGAAATAAATGAAAAAAATATAAATTATGGTTGTAAATAACATATAGCGCAATAATTATTACTGTGTAAGGAAATTAATTTTGATAAACAGCACTTAAGGACTGCTAAGTAAGGTACAGGTATAAGGTGCTAAGTAATGTACAGGTATTTTAAAGCTCACTGTAAATTCCTACATTGCCTAGTACATTCAAATAATAATAATAATTTTATTAACTACTCTAGGTAAACTAGTTGATCCTTCAAATAGAGGATGCCTGTTTTATGAGTCAATGAGTCATGAGTCAAATTAGGAGACTCAGAGTCAATACAGCAATAATTTATTGATTAAGCCTAAGCCCTTGTTTCAGTGATTATATTAGGCCTAAGCACTCTCTGAAATTTAAGCTTTCATTTTATGGTTTGGTTAACTGCACTAACTCGTTGACTCATTGACTCATAAATACTTAACACTCCTTCAAATAAATGATATTACTGAATACCTCATATGAATGCTTAGAATTTATGAACACATTTCCAATGTCCAATGTACCCAAAGAAAAATGCACTTTGGGTCCTGCACCATCGCCCCTTATCCTCAAAGGAAGTCTTGATTCTCGGCCTGTTACATCACAATATGCAGTTCTAGCATAGCTGAAGAGAAAAAGCAGAAACAGCAAAGCAAATGAAAGGGGTGATTTCTTTAATAGAAGATTGCTATACTTGTAACATTTTGTACAATTCACACTTTAACACTTTCGATGAATTTGCGCAGAACGTTTGTGCAACAGGTCACAAGTGTGTTGTAAAACTTTTTCCTTGAAAAAAAATTTTTCAAACTATAGTGTAATTTGTTTTTTACTTTCCGTTATCTTTAATATAGACATTAATTAATAACCTGAAACAAAGGAAAGTAAAAAAAAAAACTAGCTAGTTTGACCCTGACCTACTGTATGGCTGATTTTCTTTCACCTATAAGCCCTTTCAAAGCAATCCTGTCATGACAGACAGACAGCTCAAGAACATCCTATACTGGAATCAGTATGTGCTTGAATGGGCTTGTTTAAGACAGTGTGTTAAGAAGTTATTGGTCAAGTGTTGTAAGATTATTTAATGGTTACACTTATTTTCCTAATAAACCCATTGACCCCTCCTGAAGGCACACTTGTCTAGGATGCCCCCAGTTGACGAGTAAAATCGTCTGGCAAATTAGACAGAGTAAAATCTGTTAAGTCTCACTCCCACTCAATGGGTTAAGGGTTAGGATTAAGAGTTAAGGGTTAAGGGTTAAGGGTTAAGGGTTAAGGGTTAAGGGTTAAGGGTTAAGGGTTAAGGGTTAAGGTAATAAGAGTTAAGGGTTAGGTTTAAGGGTTAAGGGTTACGTTATCCACCTAGGACTCACCGTAGACAAAAAATCTCAAACCACTACGCAAAAAACAACCACTACTGTCAACAACCTAAAGTAAGAGCATACATGTACATGTACCTCTGAGCATCTTGAGGTTTAAAAATAATATTGATTTCTGCTTGAGAATTTGGCCAGATCTCTCCTTCCTATGAATAAAATAAGAACATAAGCATCAAGATTTAAAGTACACTACACATACAGTCAGTTAAAACACAGACTGAGAACATTTATCGGCAAAAATGGCTTTTTTAAAGAATAATGAAATTTATTACCCAGTACATGTACGTCAAATTTTAATGTATGCTGACCTGTCTACCACTATACTAATCAAGTGCATGCAAATTTAATTGTTTCAATTTGTGTTTTTGTTGCTTGATCTGACTAGCTCTCCAAGGAAAGGATAAGCCTTCTTTACTTACTCTAGTCTTTTAATTAATTCTTTTTGGCTTCTAACAAATTACAAGTTTAAAAACGGATCGATTTTTATATTCTTTTTATCACAGCTTAATAAAGTCTCTTACAGCTCAACCCACAAATAAGAGTTTGCCTTCCATCAATTCAAAGCAATTACCATAAGTATATTATGCAGACAGAAGTGTAGTTTCAGTAAAATGCACTATTAAAGAAAATCTTACCACTGGATCAATGGTGATTATGGAGTCATTATATAGCATCTTGTCATTGGCCACAATCTGTTAAAAAAAATATTTTACAATCTAGTAACAAGATGAAAAGAACATTAAGAACAGTAGGAAACTACATGGCCTTATGTTGAGTACCAAATTTTATTATCCAACTGTATTATTCATTGTACAAAAAATGCATGGAGCGAGTACAAATATTCCATTACATTGTACACTCACTTAGTTATTGTACACATTGGTTATAATTTGTACAGTAGAGAACCGCTTTGACTGAGTTTAGGTGCTGATGTGGCCCTGTGCTTGTCACGCACACATCTGTCCTACGTTCTTGATTATTTACAATATCATTATAAAAATTTAGAGCAAAAAAATTGGATAATAGATAGCTTATTAGATGTTTTGGGTGTGTAGCCTTGCTGAATATTTCGACATCTCGTTATTTGTATTTTGACTCGCCACTTGAACACAACTCGTAGAATACTCGGTGATACTACACACCAAAACATCTAATACGATTACATTAAGTGTACTTTGACAAAAAAAGTTTATACCAGTCCTGAAGTACTCTTACTATAGTACTCTTAATTGCAATTTTTCAAATACAAAGACGTATGCTTGGATAAGGGGCAGGGGTTGGAAACCCTGGCTTCCTGTACCCCACAACTTTCCATCCCCAGTATTGTCTTCTGGCTTCTGCCCTTTCAAAGTTGTTTTCACTCACATAATCCATATTCCTGCTTCAGTACATTCCCCAGAACTAATCTCTTTCTCTATTCCTCCTCTTTCCCCCCTTGCTTACACAATCCACCTACATTAAGACATCTTGAATTGCACAAGTTGTGTCATTTGTCTGAATTTACACATACCTGGCTTTTGTTCCTGAATTTTCTTGTCAGTATTGACACCTGATCCCTGAGTGTTGGATCATTGAGGCACTCTTCAAAAAAATCATCTCTTTCAGCATTTTCTTCACTTTCCAAGTCCATGTAAAATCTTTTAAAACAAAGAAATTCCTTGAGACATTTTGATAACAAGTTGTCAGTGGAAAGCTGAACAGGACCCAATTATTCAAGGCTTACATGAAGAAAACCCTTTCAAGTGAATAACTCATTTTCCAAAGGAAAACTAAACTGAAATGTATAATGCTTACAAGAGGCCTTTTAACAGTAATAACATGCAAAGATTTTGGGGGAACATTAAGTAACACCTGTCTTTTTGTTGAAGTTCCTCTCGTAAGGTTGCGAAGTTACTCCATTTGAACTGAACAATAATGTCACTCCTGTTCGAAATAGCTACAGTCCTGGAAATAAAGCAAAACAGCATGATTGTTTTTTGTAATTCAGTTAATGCATCATGGTATTTTTTTTTCTCATACTGTGCATTTAATGAATCCAAATATACCTCTGGGAAGCACAGGATATAAAGGTGTTCTCCATCTTGACTGCATTTTTGTCCAGCCTGACATTGCAATCAATGGCAGCCCCATACAAACTTATATAGACGTCCTCCCCTGAAATAAGGGAAGATTTTACACTTAGCATTCAGAAAAATTAATGTTTGACCTTTGATAAATACAATAAAACTGAAAACTATAGTTTTAAATTCAATAAAATTCTACCCACAGCAATATTGTAGGATGGCAGATAGACATGATGTCTCACATAGGCAAAAATTAATCATGATTTTAAACTTGATACAGGTGTATGCTTGCTGTTTGGCAACTGGCAAAGGGACAACTAGAATGGAAATCTTCAGGCAGAATTCAAACCTACCATTTCTGTAACACTAAGAGGATGCTCTACCCATTGAGCCACGGAACACTACATTTAGCTGGGCTTAAGGTCAATCACATGTTAGCTGTGGTAGCTCAGTGGGCATGTAGTACTGGTACAGATGCAACCAATCAAACTGAGGGCATTTGGGGTTCAAATCCTGCCTGAGATCTCAGATTTCCTTTTCAGCCGACTTTCACCTGTTGTTGAGCCATAGATCTTTTTCATAGTGGCAGCCAAATCAAATATTCTTCTGTTTTAATGCTAATAAGACTTTCCAGCCTCGCTATGACAAGCAAATTTCAAAAGAGTTTTTGTATCAAAATGAGGATAGTAGGCCCAACTAACATAAATAAAAAAGAATGCAAAAGTGTCACGGTGACCATTTATGAATCAAAGTGGTCTCTTACTCAGCTCTTATTTCAAAATCACTAATTCAATAAGTTTGATTTCAACTTGATTTCTTACATGTATGTATCTTACAGTATTAATGTGTCTTATTTGACCATGACAATGCAGGAAATTTCCCATAAACCTGAGTTGAAGTTACTTAATCCAGTAGCATATAACAAAATTATTATTCTTATAGGGTGGGTATGTAAAAAATTCAAATTAATTATCTCAAAAAAGATATGATATACTCAACTGAGAGGGAGAGCAGTTGCTTTTAAATTATTAAAATGCACATGTTTGAGTTGAATAAGGATCAAAGCACCAAAATACAACACCTGTTAGTTGGGCTAACATGGAATTTAAACAAATGACATTGTATGCAAATGGGGGTACCCAAACTAGAAAACACCCCATCCCATATGAGTCAACATTTATCCTAATATCATCAACAGCCTGCCTCATGAGTGCAGCTCTGCCAAGATTAAAGTAATGTGGTAGGCAGATTGCACCAGATGACCTGAATAAACTGTTGCATAATAATCACCCAGAGAATGGGAACTTAAGCCAAAGAGCTTTTTTTGTCCCACAAGGCTATATGACCTAATATGTTAACAGAAAAGTTTAACGTTACATTACATCCATACCAGTTCCTCCATGTTTTACATTACACACCATATGTTGATGTTATTTTCTAATCCATTAACATCCCTAAGGATATCCTTGCACATGTTAACTGTGAACTTCAATAACTTTTCAAAATCTACAGGTGAGTCAACTCAAAAAAGGGAACGTACCTGTCTCATAATTAAGAATCATGTGACTGGAATGGTCTCCAGTTTGAAGTGCCTTAAAATCCACATCAATCTGCGTACTTTCCCCTACAGCAAGCCGCCCACTCTCTGGTGTGACAAAAAATGGTTCAACCACAGCAAGCTGAAACTTTGCTTCACTGTTACCAATGTTGCGCACAAGAAGAGTCTTTGTAGTTGCATACTACAAAAGGAATATGACAATAAATTGCCTTGCATTAGACTATACATGTATTGTAAGTGGCCACTGGGAGTAAAAGAATAAATTGACAATAAAATTATGTTATTTTGCCTTCATTCCCCAGCATGTTTTGAACCCTGCAATCAACCAAGCTTCAAAATTTCCTTGACCCTCACCTTCACAGGACAAGTACCAAAACTGATCTCATCAGGAAAATCCAAGATGGCTCTGGCTCCAATGGCCTTGACTGGTACAAGGAACTTTTCTCTTTCAGTGATGCAGATTAGCTCATGAGTATAGTCCTGTGAGAAGACAATTTTTTTTTTGTACAGTTAGTATAATTACTGGTTGCAGTGCTTGATTTTGCATGACATTTTCAAAATACTAATTAACTAAAATAACTGAGTTATTTATTTGCATGCATTCACCATTCACCAGAACTGTTTGTACCTTTGTTTCATCAGGGGTAAATTGGATTATAAAAATTGTGTCCATTCCAGGAGCCACTTTGTGTCCAACATCATGTGGACTAACAATCTTGAAGTATGGAGAGTCAGTTTGGGTAACCTTAACCAGACGGGCAACCTAAAGAAACAAATAACACTAAAATATCAAAAACTCATTTCAGCAGCCAGTTTGGAATAGCCTGGACTGGCCTGATGCCATTTCAAAGTGGTTGCTGAAGGACTAGGTCATTAACCATGTCACAGAAATTCACTGGCAGATAACCCTTCAGAACTCAAAAACAAGTAATAATGGACTGATAGTGAAAGATGTACCTCCAAGCTCATTGACTCTGTACAACTCCAAGATTGCCTGCAAAAGCTGTGATAATTATTACCTACCTTATCATTATTGCGCAGTTGTAAGGGAACCTCATATGTCTGAAAAGGTTCAAAATTTTGGAACACGATATCTGACGGGAACGGCTGAAATATGGGCTCTTCTATATCCATGGTAGTAAACTGCAATCAACAATAAAGAACAGCTGTTGCAAAGAAAAATTATTTATTGACAAAGCAACAATAGTAATTTAGCTGAATCATGACAATGATCAGAAAAAAATCACACTTCGTTTGGAAAGAGAACATGACGTAAGTTAATCTGAAAATTGTACCCTCTGAAGTGATTGTTCTGACATGTCAAGTAGCTCAATTATCTGTGGTACTCTCATCTCGTAGGTGAGTTTCAGCCTTTCATCTGTGGTGAGTTGCATTTCAGCCATGTATGCAGATGGTGCTTGCTGAAGATAACAGTGAAAAAAATAATTAAACGCTTGGTTAATTAAAATAAGTGGCAGTGACTGTTATCAAAATAATCTGTTCAATAAGAAAGAAAATTTAACCCATTGACTCCCAGGGGTTCCCCATTGATGAGTAAAATAGTCTGGCGTTAGAGTGAAATACTAAGTCTGGCCGGTTTTAAGGCTGGTTTGGACGTCAAAGGGTTAATGTTACATCTAAAGGTTAGCAATAATTCGAACCCTACAAGGAAAAGAGACCATGAGCTTCCCATGCCTAGAGACCAAGTGTCTTCTGGAAGATTAGGGTCCCAATGACTGTGGAGGCCTGCATTCAGGATCTTTCCATGCATAGGCATGACACTTGTACCAAATTTTTTTGAGTGGCAAAAGAACATGAGCCACTTAAATCTGTTCTCACTCATCCCATAATTCATCATCACGGCTGCAGCTTTAGATCTGGTACTTGGAGTTCCCAGCATCAGCCCCATGTAAGCATCTTTACTACAGCTGATTGCTCTTTATTACTTGTAATTCTGAGCTATTTATGTCAACTGCGGCAAAGAGTGTCATGCAAGGGTGGTGATAGTTGGCTATAGCTGCAGTCCCTATATAGCTACAGCAGAGTTAAAATGAAAGGCTCTGAATTGAATACAAAGTCCATCTTCAGCTTTGAAAGGTTATTGTCCAGGGCCTGGTTGTTCAAAAGCCGATTAACGCTATTCCCAGATTAAAGATTAACCAAGGAGTTTATTTCTCTACTCGCAATTGCGGTTTAACGCTGATATTCGGCAAGAGTTTACATTAGAGGAAGTCAATCTTGAAAAACAAAAATAAGCAAAAGTAACATTCACCAAAAAGCAAAAACATGAAACAAAAGTTAACCCTAATCCTGGATTAAGCAATCCAGGCCAGTTGTTCAGGCCGGTTGTTCAAAAGCCGATTAACTTAATCCAGGATTAGCGTGAACCTTAAATGTTTCATGTTTTCAACTTTTTGGTTACAGTTTCCTTATTTTTGTTTTTGATTATTGGCTTCTTCTAATGTAAAGTTTTGCAGAATATCAGGGTTGAACAGCATTTAGGAGTAGAGATCGTTGGTTAATTTTTAACCTGGGATTAGCGTTAACCGCCTTTTGAACAACAGGGCCCTGGTTTAAATACCACTAAGGTCAACATTTACTTTGGCAAAAACAATTTTTAGACCCATTTACCATGGTTTCTTTCCCTTATTTTGATAATTATTGTTGTTGTTGTACTTTAGTATTTGTATTGTCTAATTATAATCGCCAAAAGGAGGTATAGTTTGATTACACTGCTCATATGCATGAAACTGTCGCTCTGGCAATAACTTAAAAAGATGATGCTGCAAATGGGACTACATTCCTTTCCAAAAAAATTGTTTGCAATAGTATACATGTACGACAAACGTTTCTCAGACAGGCCAGAAATAAAACCATGCATTGGTCGTATATATTTTACCAGCCTATTGCACGATTCTGGTCAGAATATGCAATTTGCCAAAACTATCAGTTGTGTTTTCCTTACCTTGTCATCTTCAGGACGTCCTTTGACAAGTTTAGGGTTTCTTGGGTGAACAACACGGCTTTTAAAGTTAGAAGACATTGCTTTTCCTCCGTAACTCTCGCGTACAGTGGACTGAACATCACCGCGCAGTCCTCCCCCACGAAGCTTTCCCTGCGGCATTGCAGTAATTGTCCTGTTCGATGAAGACTTAGTATTCCCAAGGTCAATTTTTCTGAAGTAAATTACCTCAACTTCTCATCGTGTCAAATCTCCTACTCGTTGATTTTGTAAACACTGCATACGTCTCCGCCATTTTTCCGAAAGTTTGAGCGGGATATGTTGCCATGGTATTCCGAAGTCTGCGCACGCATACTTAAGCCCATATGTCGGGAAAGTCCCAGACGATCTTCCCGACCGTCCCAGATTTTGCCGACTAATGAAAACCATTAATCGTAGACATCCCCGATAATCTGCGATGGTCGGGGACGAATCGGGAAAATAGGAAGTGTTTCTATTTACCCAACGTGTCGCAGACTTTTGCGATCGTTTCAATTTCCGGGCACCAAATTAGGCCGTGCCAGACGAATCATTGAAAAAAGAAAAAAATACAGATCCTCACAGCCTTGCGAGCCAGCCTTGCATCATTATTACTGGGTTGCCTATGGGCAAACCCAGTCGAGGTCTGCGTTTAGTTTGTTTGTTTTCTTTTTTTTCTTTTTTTTTTTCTTTTTTTTTTTTTTTTTTTTTTTTCCGTGTCGGTAAAAGTCTTGCCTGTCACTCCCCTGGTAAGTGGTGTCTTTGTGTATAGAGCCTTCTGCGCGTATTTTCTTAGGATCGAGAGGGTAGTGGAACTGCGTAGATTTCTCAGGTGGACACAGTAGAATCATTAACTTAGCCTGCAATGGCGTCGAAAGTCATGCAATGCGAATGGCGTTTTAGTGGATCCTTAAACAAAATATACCCTTATGGAGCTCAATAATGGAAAGTCAGTTGGATAAACTAGGCATGAATCTCAAAAGCGACGAGTACTGGACTTCGACAACAATCTATCGCCCGTCGAGACGAAATCAAAGTGAGCAGTATTTACCTGAAGTACATGGTAATTTGACACAATTGAGTTTCTTGTCTTCACGCACGCAATCAAATAGGAAGAGGTTTTCGCCTCTAAGAGCAAATATGTTGTTTGTTTCAATAAAATTTTCGCTGGAAAAGGATTCTGTGGTATTTTCTGCCTTTGTGAATTATAATATCATGTTGTGTATTGAATTTTCGAGCTTAAGGTTCAAATGTGATATGGGAGAAGTTTTTTAGTATTGCTCTGTAAGCAGGAAGGGTTCACAGGCCTGTTGGAAGCGTGCTTGAGTTTCAACAAAATGAGCCCCAAAATCAGTGAAAACTTGTGACGCAGATGAATAATAAAGTAGCTGCTATTTCCAAAATGATGGAATTACCTGGTGATAAATAACATCGTACGTGTCTTGGAGAGTAAATTTTGACTTTGCATAAACAAGAGTTGGGCGATTGTGATCTTTGTTTTGACTTCGCTCATTTCATTGTCAAACTTTATAACACTTGACAGAAAAAGAAACTTACAAAAACCCGGTATCTTGCCATCATTTGACACAGATGCTTCACTGTTTGGCGAGTAAACATGCCGCGGTAACTTAATCACGGCGCCCGCTGAATTCCGGCCATGTCACTTTCGATTTTGCAATTTACTTGAACGTAGCAAAAATCTCCCAAAATGTTTGTCGCTGATCGTAACTTTTTATATTCTATATTCACGGTTCAAAATTAATGTTGTTTTCCCGGGGGGGGTGGGGGGACTCCCATATGAAACAGACGGGGATGCTCGTCGTCTCGCTTAGGGGTGAAAATTTTGGATTTTGGTCTCGCTTAGGGTGTTCCGGGCAAAGCGCCAATATTTTATGCCACCAAGGTCTCGTTTAGGGTTCGGCGAAGTAACACAGAATTACGCGAAGAGAAACAGAAGTCAAATTTCCTTTTAAATTTTCCTTTTAGATAAAAGCATTCGATGATCATGCCTTTTTATCATTAAAACTCATTGCGTGTCGTATTTTTGTGTTTTTAAACGGTCTCTTTTAGGGGTCAAAATTTGCTTAAGCAAAGCCTAGATTGGTCTCCTTTAGGGGTTAAATTCAAAATTTTCGACGAGCATCCCCGTCTGTTTCATATGGGAGTCCACCCCCCCCCCCCCCCCTTCCCGGGGTTGTTTTCATGTCGTAAATATTTTATTCTCGATCGACCGTCCGGGAAACTTCCTTCTGCTCTTTCTGAAAACTGTGTATCAATATTAATTTGCTTTTTCATCAATATTTGTTTTGCATAAAGCAAGCTAACAGAATCTGTACCTTGCTGAGTTCGCATTTGTTAGCGTTAATAGTATTTTCGGTCAGATGTTCCTGTTTTTTATGAGGGGTTTATTGTTTTGGTCTCCCATCGCAACACTAACCCCGCGAAACAGGGCTTGACTTCAGTGAAGTTTAGTATTACAAAGTTTTCGGATGCTCATAGGGCACACTTGTGGTGAAAAGAAGTTGTGAGGGAACTTGAAAATTATCAACATGTCAGCCCAGAAGCCAATGTTTCTCGCTTCTCTTTTATTTGTTATTCTTCAGAGACTGGAATGCTGTATTTCAATACCACACAATTCAGTGCTTTCTGATTTTCTGTAGCACGTACCACAGGCAAGCCAGTGTATGCTTCACAGAAGCATCTAGTTTTGTTTTTACATCGAAATGGGAACAGTTTGATTTCCTTATTCTAAATATGCCTCAAGATGTTATTGTCGCTGGTATCTACTAGTTATAATAAAAATGGTTATGAAACAATTAAATTTATTTATTTTATTTTTTTGAAATCAATTCTTCCTTATTTTTCCGGTTACTCTGAATGGGAAGTGATATTTTGTCTACTTGTTGCAGGACTGGAAACCGTGTTACTTTCATTGTTCATTTCAGTTTACAGTGTCCCCAATTAGCCCTCCAGCGCTAGAACGACTAGACACTTAAATAAAGTTCCTTTCCTTTCCTTTCCTAGTAGTAGTAGTAGCAGCAGCAGCAGCAGTAGTAGTAGTAGTAGTAGTAGTAGAAGTAGTAGTAGTAGTAGTAGTAGTAGTAGTAGAAGTAGTAGTAGTAGTAGTAGTAGTAGTAGTAGTAGTAGTAGTAGTAGTAGTAGTAGTAGTAGTAGTAGTAGTAGTAGTAGTAGTAGTAGTAATACTGCAGCAATGTAACCACAGAGATAAGGATGCACGCCTCAGAGAAAACCTAGAGGAAGTGAAGAATGCCCTTCCTGAACAAACCAAGAGAGCTGCCGACCTCGCTGCGGAGAATTCAAAGACGCCATTCATTTGAGATACGATTGGCAAATAAGCGACACCCCATCTACTTGTGCGCGTGGAGGTGTTTTTGATGTAGATCACGCCATGGTATGCGGACGTGGAGGCTTCCTTATTCAAAGACATAATGAGCTGCGCGATTTGGAAGCCAAAATGCCAAAGATGGTGTGTAATGGCGTCCACTTTGAACCGGTACTTCAGGAGATAAACGAAGAAGTGCTGACACCTGGCACGAACAGAGCAGCGGATGCCCGGCTCGACATTCAGTGCTCGTGGCTTCTGGGAGCGGCAAGGCTCTGCCTTTTTTGATGTTAGGGTTTGTCACCCGAATTCAGAGTCTTATAGAGGCCTAACCATAAAACAAATCTACCGCTAGCATGAGAGTGAGAAGAAAAGAATGTACGCCAGCAGGGTGCTAGAAGTCGAACAAGGCTTCTTTACCCCACTGGTATTTACTACCACCGGAGGAATGGCAGATGAATGCAAGAAGTATCACAGTTGACTGGCTAAACTTTTTTCAACCAAGAAGGGTGAGGACTACAGCGCTACAATGTCGTGGATTCGCCCTCCTGAGGTCTGCACTACTGTGCTTGAGAGACTCACGTTATACGCGAAGAGCTCCTTTGAACATTACTGATAGTGACTTTGAAATCGATAAGGAATTAGCGAGACTTTAGGATTAGAGAGTTTTGGCCACTGTACTGCCTGTAAGAGCTATTTGATCACATGTGAACCGCAAGGAATGAACTCGTTATTGGCACAGTGACTGTATTCTTATGATTTATAACAATTTTTAATGTTGTATATTACTTCCAATTCTTACTTTTTTATGTTTCTGTAAATTATGTAGATGCTTTTCTGTTTTTAAAGCTGAATAAGTAAATTATTTATTATCATCATTATTATTATCATTATCATTATCATAATCATTATCATGCTCGGTCATTTAGATCCATCTAACTTGAATTTCTTGCCGTTATGCATGTAATCTTATGGCATCGGGAAATTTGACAAAGGTGATTTCGAGGATATATATTTCATTCTCGTTATACACTCAATAAATTACAGTATAGAAAGTGATTTGTACTGGTTTTTGTTCGCTCGTTGCAAAACTTTGGAAAACTTACTCGATCGCTGCGCTCACTCTTTCGTTTTCCCAATTTTGTAACTCGTGAATAAAGATCCGTACGTCGCACGTTCTATGAAGTAATCTTTATGTCCCATCATATACACGGGAGAATGTTCCAGTTAGATTTTGTGGATTACAGTGACTGTTACGCGAGTGATAAGTGCAATCCATACGGTCTATTTAACAATTAGACCCGTAGCCCGCAAGGGCTACGGGTCAATAGCCCATGAGGCGAAGCCGAATGGGCTATTGACCCGTGGCCCTTGAGGGCGAGAGGGCCGTACTGGGGAATATTGGCCCGAGGTCGTGGCAGTAGGGACCGAACGCAGCGAGGTTCGTAGAAAAACGACCGCGGGGAAATATTCCCCAGTACTGTCCCGAGCAAGCGGAGAGGTTAGTAGTTGTTCATTATATGGTATCGTTTCTTTGTGCGATCGGACACCTCTCCGCTTGGTGAATGTTCGTAATCTTCGCCATCCATCAGCGAACTTTGAATGGTAACCTTTCACATGTAAAACTAAATCCCTTTGCTATAATTGTACTGTTGTGATAAAAAAAATACATTCCCCTTTTTTAAAAACTTTTTGTGTTTCGCTCAACTTGAAGTTCCCGGGAGAGAGAAAAAATACGGAAACGGAACGTTACCATGGCAATGGTTCGTACAGTAAAATACCGACCGAAAACCAACTGATCAGAGTAATTCATTTAGCCTGAGAATTGCTTGCTATATAATAAGAATGATAAACCACCTCAATACTTTAAATTCAACTTGGCTACAGCAATCCACCGTATTAAATCCGGTAAACCTCTTTTTTTTCCAACTTGCTCCTGTTTACAAGAGAACTGTAGCGGTTTTGTAATCTCGTACCCAGATTTCACTCTGTTCCGTATGACCGTGGGAAAGCTGGGTACGAGATTAGCGGTTTTTTTCGTATCTGTAATTTTTAGCTTCAAGTGAAGCTATGATCTTCGCAGTTATGAGCGCAATTTCTGCAATTGCGTAGAGAAGCCGTTGAAGTCCTGAATTTTTCAGGCTTCTCTACGCAATTGCAGAAATTGCGCTCATAACTGCGAAGATCATAGCTTCACTTGATTTCATATCCGCAGTTCATATATGATTCATTTCATATACCATTTCATCATTAATTTTTAGCTTGTTGGTCCAATCTTATTTCAATCACGTGACTTAAATGTAAGTTTTAGTTTCGGCCCGAACTGCATTTGGTTGTTAGTTTTGGTTCTGGTACTGGACGGATCAGAAGTATTCAGTGGAGAAAGTTGTGAGACGTTGAAGACTTGGAAAGGATCGGCAAAGCGAAACTGTTATGTAAGTCACTTCTTACCTTTCCTTTGAACTTAAATATGATTAAGTTAAGGGCTCGTACTTTCGCTAGTTTTTTAAGATAATAATTGGTCTCAATTTGATAAGCTTTAAACACGTGGCATAGTTTTCAATTCCATTTGGATTTCTTTATATCAGCTGCGCTTTTTCAGTTTACAAAAATCTAGCTTGTTCCTCAAAAAGAGTTTCATTTAGTATTGTCTGACCGTGCAATTCTTTCGTTAAGATCATGTACACTAGTTTTCGCCTTTAGCCCTCAATTTTGCTGTGGAATGATTGGAATGTCAGTACTGACTGGCTATTAGAACTTAGCAAGCCTTTTTTGTATTGTTATTTCAGTTTATCATATGATCTTGGATTCCTGGCTTTATAATAAATCAATCAGGTCATAGCTCGACTAACTTTTATGGAGTGAAAACAAGTGATTGTCCGTAAAGTATATTTCCGTAATCACAGCCTCGCACATCGAAACTTGAGCCAAGTTGGTTGTTGAGGCTGGCCTTGAGTACCCGTCGCTACAAGAACACTGCATTTATCTGCAGTAGCTGACATTTCTTTACATTGGGAGCTAATTGTCCATGGAACGATTTGTCTGGATAGCGATCGCATCTTGCATTTGCCCTTTGGTCGTTGGGAGAAAGCACTTTTCTCGGAACACAGTTGTGGTGTTTTACGTTTTGGAAGATCATGAAGGGGTATAATGGTAACTGGAATTCACCTTTTTTGAACTGGGAATATGGGCAGCATATCTACATGGTGTTCAGCAGTCGGTGCGTTGGAGTTCTGCAAAATATCCTTCATGCCTTTCACACCATCTGATAGAGAGGTCGGGAAGAGGGCCTGGGAACTTGCAACAACAGTAAGTTCAAGATCGAGACTCAGAAAAGAAAAAGAAATAATATTCCCTGTGTAGGAAGCAATTATTTGAAAACCCAAGTCCTGTTCTGGTATAATGAGTCACACCTCTTCGTTCTGAAGAACTTTATTGCTTGGTCAGTTACAAAAGTCAAATTTGGTTCTTTGTATAAATCTAAGTTCTTTACATAAAATTTATACTCAGGATATGTTTTGCACTGCATGGATGAACTCCTTCCTTAATCATTTAAACAATTCATAAAAAAAAATCATTTCTTAGTTGACGATACACAAAACTTGTATTCTCTAACCGACGGTTTCTCCAAAGCTAACATTGGCGCCATCTCAAGAGACAATTTGACTAAAATGAATCTATTTCTTCAATCTTTTCTACGTCGCCTCGTACAGTTAAAAATCCCTGTACACGATTCCTCAGTCGACTCTCTATTTGCGTTTGTGCGCTGTACAAAACGTCAGACAAACACTTGCGCTTAAAAATGGAAACTTTCCGCTTTTTTTGCTCATTGGGTGGATTTTCATCATGATCAAGCGAAGCCGTTTTAGCCTCACTGGTTCCAGTGGATGTTTTAAGTGACTTTCTTTTGTCTCTTTGAACCTCGTTCTCATTTTGACAGGCATCATTCTGTAGCTTTGATAACTTGTTGTGTGATCTTTGCGGGGCGAGAGACTTTCGTTGGCTTGACAAGCCCTCAACGTCCAGCGAGTCCCTTTTAGCTTCGCTGTTCCCAGCGGTTGTATTCAGTGAATTTCTTTGTTCTCTTTGAATTTCTTGCTCCTGTTTAAAGTTATCGCAATGAGCCTTGGAATGTTTGTAGTATGTTCTGGGGTTGAGAGTTTTACGTCGACTGGACAAGCCTTGGAGATCACTCTTTGGAAAGGTGATACTTACTACACTACTTTTTATTGGTTGAGCTTTGGGGACAACACTTTTCCTGTTGCATTCCGTTTCCCGCTTTCCAAAGTCATTAACTATTTCATTGTACTTGTTATCGTTCCTGTTGTCTTCACTCTGTATCGCATGTTTTGTATTAACGAGTTCACGTTCACTGAGCCTCGATTGTGAGAGTTGTGTTGCTGCATCGTAAGCTCCCTTAGTCGAACATATTGTTGATGGCAAAGATTCCTCCTTGTGAGTCTTTTGCTCCGGCAGGCTTTTTGAATCCTTGCTCTCTGATTTTATTTGATGAACAGGTACGAAAGACTTCCTTTTCGGTTTGCTCTCTGTGTGTGCAGTTGGTGTGAACTTGTATCTGACGTTGTCCACCTGTGGTTGGTCCACATTCAAGTTGATATCATCCGTTGTCTTTCCCTCCAGTTCAGGGGAGAATATGGCACCAGTTGACCACAATTTAGAGTCCGTAGCTGTCTTTTCTTCAGTAGTTGTAGCTTCGTCAGATTGATGATATTCTTCGCACGGTTTTGCACTTAATTTTGACTGATACCTTACCAAATCACTGTCAAATGTATCCGTGATGATGCTTTGCGAGGAGTGATACTCAGCTACGTTGGCAACCCATTTTTCGATATCACTTGACTTTTCCATGATCAATTGCGATTGTTGCTGCCATGCCAAATCACTCTCACCAATATCCGCATCCTTTACCTCATCGTCGATGATAACACGTTCTTCCTCTGCCCAAGCTAATTTCGTCGGAGGCCCGTCCATGTCACCATTACAGAAATCACTGTTACTTGTCTCCTTATCCTTAGAGAACGGGTATCTAGAAGTGACATCGGACAAACTTGTGCGTTGTCGTGGAAATGAACTGTCCTTTCGACCATTTTTGTGGTTTGCCAAAACCCTTTTGTCGGAGGCCACCCTTGATGGCGCTGAGCGGACCCTTTTAACTTTACCCGAAGAACGTCCAATGGATCTGTCAATACTGAGTGCGCTTTCTTCATCCATAGCAAAGCGATGTGTCTGTGATAAATCCAGATCACTATTCACAGCACCAAGAGACGAACTTGACCTCAGCAATGGATGAGTTTCTCTCTTCGCAAAGCGCGCGCATTGTTGAAATTTCGAAAGAGTTTCTAAGTCGTCCTCAGCTTGTAATTTTTGAATCAGCTGATTCAGCCTCTGAAGTGTCTTTCGAGGAAGCTTGGCTTTCGTTGGTCGAGGTCCAGTATATAACTGTTTCTTGTAAGAATCAGATTCAGTTATTAAAGTCGCGGCAGAGAACACACGATGGCATCCCCAGAAATAGTGGTTCTCGTTTTGCTTTATTTCTTTTTCGAGCACTTCTCTCTGTTGTCGAAAATCTTTCTTCATTTGACTGGTCTCTAAATCAATGACGTGCAGCTTTTGCTCTAGTTTCCTTTGCTCTGCTAAATTGCTGTGGTAACATGCATACGCCGCAGCCAAGTCGACAGGGAGAATACTTGAGGAAGATTTGCATTGTTTTCTTTTCACCTCCGGTCGAATTAGAAAGCGATTCGTCATTTCCGAGCCAAAACACTTCAGGACAACTTGATTATTCGCTTTTGTAACTAATTACTGTTTATAAGAAAGGCTTCGTTTTGCTTCAGATCGAATTTGCTTTTATAATTCACTGGCCCTTAGCGGTGGCAATCACACAAAGCTCGCGAGAAACGAACGTCACAGACACTCTGTCGGTTTCACGTGCTCACGCGCCCAACAAGTTCGAATAGGCCATTTCCGAGTTCACGTCTAACTCCTCTTCAGGGCGAGTTTAAGTGTGAAGTTTTTGTGACGGTAATCAGATCTACTTTACATATGAATGAAACTAATTTTCATAAGAAAAACTTAACACTTAGACTGGCTTTGAAGAGGAGGTAGACATGAACTCGGAAATGGCCTATTGCATTGTGCATCTTTACTGCGCATAATTGCTTGCAACGCTCTCCCCATTTTACCGCCCGGTTGAGAGAAACAGGTAGAGATAGCTTGGTTTGATGCACCGACATCGTCATTTAGCCAATGACGCCTTCCGACAAATATTGGCTTTCTCCTCGACGAGATCATTACACGAAACGATGGAGCACTGGAGTGAGCTTGTAAGAATTCCGGGTTTGTAATTATCCAGAGTTTCTTTCTGAGTCGCTTCGCGAACAACACTATGGCAATTCTAAAGATTTCCTGGGAAACCGATTCGTGTATTAAAAAACAAGAACTGTGCATAGAGAGAAATGGGATTCTCTTGAACGCCACTGCCGGGCATGGTAGAAAAAGAACAGCTTTCTGTTATAGAGCCCCGGTTAGGAAGGCGCGAAAACTTTAATTAAGGCCAAATGATATATGAACTATCTGGAGCAAAGCGCTGAACTCTTAGAGATAACATACATGAGCTGTGGCCGATAACTTTAGTCTGTCGCGTTTTTGTTCAAGTGCCCGAAAGGACATACCATCCGCGATTTACTATAAAGGTTTCAATTGATATTTTAAAGGAGAGGAAAAGATGTCATTTATTAAGTTTCTTGCCTAAAAAGCGCTTTCTTGTTCAAGGCATAGGAAGAATCGTGTCTGGCAAAATTGATGGTCGAAAAGTTTCGGGTCTTTTCACAAACGCACGTCCGGGTCGCAATCCACACTTTTGAATTTCACGAAGATGGCAAATGATTGAGAGGCGGTAGGTCGTCAGTATAGTCAAAACCAATGTTTTCTCAGTGCGTGATCGGGCGGAATTCAACAAATCTTGCAATCTGGTTGGTTCCGGGAGTGGGCGGAATTTTCTCATCCGGCCCGCTCACGGCAGGCGGAATCATAGCCTCGGTTGCCTGCGCTTGTGTGATGACCTTAAATTTCCGTTTGCATATATACAGAAGCTACTTTTTATTAGGCAAGAGGTTTGGAAATAGAATATATATTCAAATAAAAATATTGCTCTTTGAAATGTTCAGTTAACGTTTTGTAAGTCGCTTTAATACTGCGTTCGCTATCAACTGCGGTGCGAGTCAACAATTTAAAAAAGTGATTTCAGAGAGGAAGGGAGAGAGAGAGGAAAAAAATAATAAGTTTTCGCTATACGGACCTCCCATGCAGCTAGCAAGTAACATGTATGTACCCATCCATGCACGCGCATCATTCGCGCCAACTGTGCACGTGATTGGCTATTTCCAAGAGTCCATCATCAAAGAGCAAGATTTACCCAAATTTGCTCTGTTCCCATCAGCGTCAGAAAAGTGTACATTTTTAAACCAAGTTTTGCGGGGAAATAAACAATAGACGAATTATAAATCGGCTAAATCAATGTTGTACCCAATTCAAACCTTTTGGGAAGAAAATGTTTTGTTCCAGCTATTTCCATGTCATTTAAATGTAAATGCCATACAATACACAGAGAATCTTAACCCCGGGAGGTTTGAATTGGGTACAACGTTGAGATAGAAGATTTGGTCTATTGTTTATTTTCGGCAAAACTTGGTTTAAAAATAGAAACTTTTCTGACGCTGATGAGGCAAACCTGATACTATATTCTTATTCTTGGCTAATGGACTCTTGCTATCCCTTAGGCTCAGGCTGACTTCATGCTTGCTGGACTGTTCTGAGATGAAAATATGAAGCCAAGAGTTAGTTGAATTCTGGAAAGTTCATCACCATCATCATCTTCCATCGAGCAATCACGTGGACGAAACTTTCGTCTCGACCCTCCTCCACATTTTTCTCTCCTGCCATGATTGCTTTACCAAGATCCCTTGTCTCCAGCTAATCCTGAATCTATTGCAGCTCACGTAGGTTTTTAGAGTGCACCTAACCGATCGCGAATTGAATATCAAAGAAGAGTTTAAGTGACTTCATTTTTGGCTCGATTGGTGTGGAGTTTAATTTTCTGAGAAATGTAAAGAGGCAGCTTTCACAAAACCTTGTTGCAGATAAAGATCGTCTTTTCAGAAGATCAATTTTCAATTCCGAAACGCTTCCTGGTTTTACCTCTTTGGTCGATAGTTCGAGGAAAGGCGGCAGTTAGATGAGTGTCATGTCACGCAAAATTCCCGTGACATTTGACCGTCGTGCTTCTAGGACGGTATGTTTTCGCAGGGTTTGTCGTCGTGGAATCTACGGTGAAAACGGTAAAAATTCATCCATACTTATTCGCACTATTTTAGTCTTTTCCTTTATTAGGCATTGAAAACTGATCACCCAATGGGTTAAATGTGCATTTGGTTGTGTTTGTCTTGATTTATCCATGGCTGAAATGAAAAAATCTAGCGAATATTCTGAGTTCATTCATAGACATCACTCGATCGGCCACATGGCGGCTCAAACCAAAATTTGCTTGTTCTCAATGTAGCGTTATCCATAATCCACCATGACACAGGAGGAAAGTAGAAAAGAAAGGTAAAAGAGATAATTGTAGCCGCATTTTTTGTTTATGAACCAATTCCCCTTAGCGGTCTGAAACGATTTTGATTAATTTCAGATGTGTTGTCTTTCAGAGGAATTTCAGTCGGTCTAGCTTCGACAACTAGCTACTAGCTTTGTTGTTCTTCTGATTTCCACTTTCTGTTACCATGGCTAGACAATTTTGAACAGTACTTGTCGTGTTAGTCGTAAAACAACGGGAATGTCGTCTTTCTTGTCGTCTGAACTCGGATTTACACTCGCTAGAATCCAAGGAATCTAAACAAAATGGTTCAAATTCCCAGTAAGGATAAAGAGGATTCACTGATTCGTATTCATGGTATAAAGTAAGAAATTCATCCTCGCTAATTGAACCTTCTGCAAAAGAAATTACAAGAGAATTTCTCGCCTCTTCAAAAGACATGTTTATTCCACCGTCCTACGGTCGTGTTGGACGAATCTTAAGTTAACTAGATGCTTCTGTGAAGCATACACTGGCTTGCCTGTGGTACGTGCTACAGAAAATCAGAAGGCACTGAATTGTGTGGTATTGAAATACAGCATTCCAGTCTCTGAAGAATAACAAATAAAAGAGAAGCGAGAAACATTGGCTTCTGGGCTGACATGTTGATAATTTTCAAGTTCCCTCACAACTTCTTTTCACCACAAGTGTGCCCTATGAGCATCCAAAAACTTTGTAATACTAAACTTCACTGAAGTCAAGCCCTGTTTCGCGGGGTTAGTGTTGGGATGGGAGACCAAAACAATAAACCCCTCATAAAAAACAGAAACATCTGACCGAAAATACTATTAACGCTAACAAATGCTGATGATGAAAAAGCAAATAAATATTGATACACAGTTTTCAGAAAGAGCAGAAGGAAGTTTCCCGGACGGTCGATCGAGAATAAAATATTTACGACATGAAAACAACATTAATTTTGAACCTTGAATATAGATCGTTTTCACTGTCACGCAATAAAAAAAATAAATCAAAAACTATCCAGTGCAAAACGCTAAGAAATTGTTATCTTATAGAAGATAAAGAAATAAGACACTTGTCCAAGTTTTAGGCCTCTGCGTTTCCCCAAACTTCAGATATTCGTCGAAATGTTTCGCAGGCCGGAAAATAGTGTAAACATCTGGAACTGACTTTGGCTATCTAGGCGACTGATTATCACTACTGAAAAAACAAGCATTTACATAAGCACTTTTCCTAATGCTCTAACTTCTAAAAGGGCTCAAAATCATGAGATAAGTATATATTTTTCAACAAACTTGATCGTAGCTTTGTGTCACGCACCTACATAATCCGGAAATTCAAAATGCTCTGGTTTCCAAACGAAGCACGCTATTGAGCTGTGAAATTGTCAACAGATATAGATATGCCGCCTCCTATGCCTGATGAGGATAAAAACTTTGGTGGATCGTTAGTTTTAGATTTTGGAAGGTGATGACGTCACGTGAAAACGATCTATAGAATATAAAAAGTTACGATCAGCGACAAACATTTTGGGAGATTTTTGCTACGTTCAAGTAAATTGCAAAATCGAAAGTGACATGGCCGGAATTCAGCGGGCGCCGTGAATGTTTACTAGCCAAACAGTGAAGCATCTGTGTCAAATGATGGCAAGATACCGGGTTTTTGTAAGTTTCTTTTTCTGTCAAGTGTTATAAAGTTTGACAATGAAATGAGCGAAGTCAAAACAAAGATCACAATCGCCCAACTCTTGTTTATGCAAAGTCAAAATTTACTCTCCAAGACGCGTACGACGTTATTTATCACCAGGTAATTCCATCATTTTGGAAATAGCAGCTACTTTATTATTCATCTGCGTCACAAGTTTTCACTGATTTTGGGCCTCATTTTGTTGAAACTCAAGCACGCTTCCAACAGGCCTGTGAACCCTTCCTGCTTACAGAGCAATACTAAAAAACCTCTCCCATATCACATTTGAACCTTAAGCTCGAAAATTCAATACACAACATGATATTATAATTCACAAAGGCAGAAAATACCACAGAATCCTTTTCCAGCGAAAATTTTATTGAAACAAACAACATATTTGCCCTTAGAGGCGAAAACCTCTTCCTATTTGATTGCGTGCGTGAAGACAAGAAACTCAATTGTGTCAAATTACCATGTACTTCAGGTAAATACTGCTCACTTTGATTTCGTCTCGACGGGCGATAGATTGTTCTCGAAGTCCAGTGCTCGTCGCTTTTGAGATTCCTGCCTATTTTATCCAACTGACTTTCTATTATTGAGCTCCATAAGGGTATATTTTGTTTAAGGATCTACTAAAACGCCATTCGCGTTACATGACTTTCGACGCCATTGCAGGCTAAGTTAAT
>NC_090869.1:18975499-19000499 GCF_036669935.1 Montipora foliosa | reverse complement strand
GATGAGAGCACAGTAGGGACACTTCTCTTGCCAAAGTCGTGAATAAATAGAGCGGTTTTCAATTGACTCGTGTCGAAAGTAATTAGATAATTACTTTGGTTTATGATTACTTCACTCAGTGATTGGTTCAAATTTCTCGCGCTGAGTTTTCCAACCAATCAGAAGTGAAACCAAAACCAATCGTGACTCGCGCGTGCACATTTTCCCGCGCTTTGTGTCGGCTACATGTAATTCAGTACTTAAAGTTTTGATTGGTTTACTGGATTGTCTCCTTCCTTTTTGATTGGCCAAAGTAATTACTTTGGTTTTGGTTTTACGACACTCAATTGAAACTCGCTCTAAATATATTATTTAAAAATCAGTTTTTACAGCTATTTTTGTTTATTTCTACGGGTATCCATTTGATCAGCTTTTGCTTCCTCTTAAGAATAAGTATGCCATATATTAAACAATCAAACGAGGTCTGAGACAGCAATAAATTAAGAAAATGTCAACGAGAGTATGATGAATTATTTAAATTTTAGAAATAATATGGTTTACGTCTTAGGCTAATAGTTTTTTGAAAGACTTTTTAATTTTAGCTATGCTTTCTTCAGTTTATTGTTAACCCTTTCAGCCCCGATAGTGCCAAATGGCACTTATAGATTTTACTCTGTCTAACGCCAGACGATTTTACTCGTCAATGGGGAACCCCTCGGGGCTTAAAGGGTTAAAGCTTCTTAATTTTAAAATTGTTAATTTGCGGTATCGTAGAATCAAATGCTTCTAAATTTGAGATCTCGCAAAACAGCGGGACTAATGAATTTTCGGTGAAATGGCGAATCCATTTGATCATGACAGAACACCGTGCAGGGCCAATACAATTAAGAGAAAGTTTACAGACACACCTGTTATTTAGGCTATAGGCCTCATATCTTTAAACTGGGGTAAAGTTAGGCAACAGTTTCTGACTAATTTTGATCTCCGCCACCGGCTTTTTGTGTTTGTGGCCCACCATCAAATGTATCAAAAACGTTACCTAAATGCCTTCTCGTGCCGACGATATGTCGGGTAGTTATGGTTATTAAACCTAACGTCGGCACAGGCACCAACCTTTATTTCTGATTCGTCTAGTTTTATTCGCAGGTGAGTGCCCACTTTAATAAATGAATTCTTAGAGTAAACACAAGCTGCTGAAAAGAATTTTATGTCGTAAAGCATGATGAAGGTTGATTTAGACAATAAAAATTGAACCCGAAAGATATTGCCACCACAAATCATGATAAGATTTCAAAAGCGGCAGTGCTGAAGAAAAACTGAACCGATGTCGCAGAGATCCTGGCAACAAGGCCCGTTGGAGCCCAGGTAAGTACAAGACTCCACGTTACCAGGGGCCAAGATCTATGTCGTGAATTTCACAGATCAAGCTATTGTTATAATTAGACGAGTTCTTACACTGTAAATAAGATTTAGCTTGCACGATTGAAGAGTCTCAATCCCATGTGTAATAATTTCTTATGCAAGAATTGTGATTAGCCTGGAAAAGTCTGGTTTCGCGGGAAAATCAATCTAAAAATAACTCGTGTGTAAAATCGCCGTTCCACAAAGACAATAAAATTGTACACATTTCATCAAAAATCTTCACACATTCTCTTCTCAGTTTTAAAAGTTGTGCTTCATATATAGTTTTTTTCATTACTCCCTCAATCTGTTTTCCTTAATTTCGCAAAAAAATTAATGAAACTTAATTTCTCTCTGTGTGAGCGTTTAGATTGAAATACAATGTTAGCCCGTAATATAACGCGAAATGACACCGTTTTGCTTTGTTCGCGCTTATGGAAAAGACCATTCCGGAATCGGAAATGGAACAGGGAAGTCCCTAGTCATCCGCAAAAATGCATTGACGTAAGCCACTGTGACCATAGTAAGAAAATTTTCTTAGTTCTCATTACCAGAAAGCAGGGGCTTGGACAATGTAGTTAGCAATTACAAATTACTGATCTAATGTTTTCTACTTTACTTGTTACAATCTACACTTACACGTGAGGGAGCTCCACTGTATGAAAAAAGAGCATAAAACGTTCTGTTTTCTGTTACATGTACTTGCATTCGGAATCAGTCTTAAACACAGTTTCATTTATGCTTCTTTTCATTTCAGAGGGGCTAACTGGCTTATGAATGAACAAACAAAATAGGTAATCGGGCTTCGCCTCATGGGCTATTGACCCGTGGCCCTTGCGGGCTACGGGTCTAATTGTTAAATAGTAGCTGCGGGAGCGCATGGCTACTGTTCATCAGAACAAAAAAAGAGCAACGACTAATTTGCTCTGTCATCCTCATAGTTTGTTTTCTTTTTTCATAGAAAATATTTTTTAAGCCTCTTTTGTTTGGTTTTTCGAGTTTTTTTTTGTTTTCTCATTTTATGCATTCAGAATACTGTGGATCCGGGTTCCGGTTCTCTCGCGATTCCGGATTCCGGATTCCGGATTCCCTCTTTTTCACACACGTCTCTGCCGACCGATCTTGCCAGATTTGCCGAGATTTGCCAGCTTTTGTGCAGGGCATGCGTACTCGGTGTCGTGAGGCCAGGAGAATGATCACACTGGGCTATGTTGAGTCAGTCAAGTGAAGCATGCGAACGAAGCAGTACTGTATCTGTGACTCGGTAAATTTACGACTTTAAACTTTACTTGCTACCGAGCTATGCTTACCGCGGTTGATTATGAGCGGTGGTCGCTTTGACTTTGAGGATGGTGGAACTTACTGCGGAGAATGGAAGAACAGTAAAGCGCACGGATATGGGATCTGTACGGGACCAAAGGGACAAGCTCGCTATGAAGGTTCTTGGAACAACGGTTTCGAACTCAGCGGAGTTTATGTTTGGCCAAATGGTCATCGCTTCGAAGGTGAATGGCTCGGTGGCCGCAGACACGGACTCGGGGTTGAGTATAGGGGAAAATGGACGTATCAAGGTGAGTGGGAGGAAGGCTTCAAAGCGCGATATGGAATACAGAAATCCCAAAGCGGGGCTCGTTACGAGGGAAGTTGGACCTCTGGGCTTCAGGAAGGTTACGGGATTGAGATCTATGCAGATGGAGGTGAGTTTTTGTCCAAGTAAACTAGCGATAAGTGGCGGAGAAAACATATTTTTTACTTTATCTGCCTGCAGATTTGAGTACGCGCAGCTGAATCTTGATGCTTCTTGCTCGACAAGATACATTTCTGTGTGGTTCTATTTGAGGGACATACGAGTTGTTTTCCCTTGCTCTCAGCCCCGAGCAATGTGCTTTACTATAGTCACTTAATTTTTGGCATTTGTGTTCTTATTATAGAACGCTAAACGGATTTTATCATTTTCAAATTTGTATTTCCTTTTTTTCCGGATTTTGATGAAGGTTACACAAGCTAGCAGGAAAAGAACCAATTGAACAGTTCTCATGTACTTTTTCGGAATAGTATTGAAGAGCGAATTATGCCGGCTGATTGTGCTTATTTTGCGAAAGATGAACGTTACCTCTGTCGTGATTTTTGGCCGGTAGTTTTCGGAATACATTGTATTTGATTTTATTCTTCACGCAGTTGAACGCGGTCTTCCTCGCAATTAACACCTCGTAGGTATTAGTTATTCTTGTCGACCTAGGGTAAAACAGGGCATATTGAGACAGTATTACATCTGTAAATGTCATTGGCTGTTATTTTATTGGAGACGAAACATTAAACGTTAGACTTGAGCTCAGCACAGTTGACAGAACTTACTGGTGTGAGCTGGTTGTTTACGTATTTGCTCAACTCAACTCTGTCGTGTGTACAAAGATCAGAACATTTTCACACTTTTTTTGTATGCCATAGGAAGGCTTATTATAAGCGAAACGCACATCTTGACAAGGTCATTCTGTCTGCAAAAATCTTATGCACGAGTTGTTCGACAGAATTTCAAATATCTGCATTTGACAACTGTTTAATTCTGTGCTAACCGATCTGCTCGTCAACTTGTCTGTTCCGTGTAATTTTTGGAAATCGCCCAAATCTTTTGATATGGTTTTGCAATTATATCCATCACAAATCAGGTTGTAAAAGAATTCATTTGTCAACGACGACCCTAACACTGTAGGTTCGAGCCAGATAGGCAAACATTGAAAAGAAAGTGACTGATTAACAGATCACAAGAGACACTCTTAACTCCGTGATCGTAGTCTCTGCTAAAATGGCTGCCTGTCGACACTCTAAACGACTGTTGATGTTCTCGTTGGACGTTTTCGTCTTTAAATGGTTGCTCTACGAGCAGGTATTTTCAATTTCGTACGTTCTAGCAAACGTCAAAACTTCTCGAACCGGGAATGTTTAGGCGGGCCTACAATGTAGGTTGGTGAGATAAACCATTAGATTGTGTTGTCATGTTCGGTATGTGGTGTTTGAATAAGGGTATGTCATATTTCAAATCAAGAATCTTTTATTTTTGCATTATAATGGTCACTCTGTGACTTTTTCGGGAGCTTTCTTCTCCCACAGATGGATCCAGAAAGCAGCTTTGTCCAACAGCGAGAAAGCCATGTGTTCTTTGTTGACATCCCAGGACATGTGTTCTTTGTTAATAATCAAGGGATTTGATTTCAAGGCTTCGAAATTGTTCGCGCGTGATACAATTTTCTTTTTTACAAGCTTCTTCGTTTAATCTCGGAGGTGAAAAGAGCTTGTTAATAATTGATGTTGTGGTTGCCAAGGCTGTGCCTGATTTTTTCCTCATTTGCGTTTTAATTCCATTCGCAGAACTTATTGCACATTTCCTTTGGAAAATCGCGCATATGTTTTCGTGTAAGGTTCTATAAATCTATTTTTTGCAACATTGAGCAAAGTAAAGAGTGACATCTTGTTAATTGTAGCTTGATTGAGTTTGAACTTCTGAAAGCCGCAAGCTTCCATTGCAGTCATTGGTCAATGCCACGTCTTTAACAAGAGATAATGTTAGCCAAAAAGAGCTGTGCACTCCACTGCCTTAATGTAAAAAGCCTTCTTGATCATTCAT
Source organism: Montipora foliosa (assembly GCF_036669935.1). Taxonomy (NCBI): domain Eukaryota; kingdom Metazoa; phylum Cnidaria; class Anthozoa; order Scleractinia; family Acroporidae; genus Montipora; species Montipora foliosa. The sequence goes on along the minus strand of NC_090869.1, from coordinate 18,995,497 downwards.
TCATGTTGTTTATAGGACCTCTGCCATTGATTACACAGTGAACTTAATGCATGTGATTTTGCAAGCAAAAAAAATCAGCTTTGTACTGTTTGGACTCCTCACTTAATTGATACTATAGCAACCAGTTAGAACTTTAAGGTGTGCTGTTAAATGCCTTAGCAAGCATTTTCCTAATTTCATTCACCTCAGGTCCATCATCACCTGCAGAGCCAAAAGATTAATGTGGCCTTTTATCTGTGCTTTGTGTAACAGAGGAGTGCAGTCTTTTGTGGTCACAACATTTGTTGCTAAATTGTGTCACATTTCATTGATATGCATTTTCATGTAATAGTTTTTGTGTCAATGAAAGCATTTTATTAAATACTGTTATTTACTGTTGATGATTTCATGCATACATGTATGGTGTAAGAGGTGAATGTGGTAGGGTGATAAAAAGAAACGATTTTTGGAAAGCTTTCAATAAAATAATGTGTAGTGCTACAGTTGTAAAATGAAATTCGTTCAAAAGTGTTTGTCTAAGTGAAAGATGCCACAGAAGACTGCTTACTTCCATTGCATTTTTTTCATTTGTCAGTCTGCTCTTTAGTACTTGATCTCAAAAACAGAGAGCTAGATTGAAAGGAAAATTATGTTACACTGCGATTTACATAGTAAAATGGAAGATGTAACAATGGAAGCACACTGGTAAAGCTTATCTCATTGCTTATGTTTGATGGATTAATAATAGTTATTTACAATTATAGCCTGTATCAAGCTCAACAAAATAGTCTTTCAAGTTAAGTTTGTGATTTAATAAGACTTCATGGCACCCTGTCAAAGAGAACATTCCAGGATAAAACAGTTCAAGATCAACTAACTTGGCCACATCTTAATTTTTTTGTGATTTTGCAATTAATTCCATACTCAGGACCTTTTTTTGCCAGCAAAATTCAAGGTGGTAACTAGAATTGACGTGCTTGCCAAGCAAACATGTTTTGAGACATTTGCTGTTGCCCATGAACTTCTCTTGCAAGAGGAAGGAGTAACACGTGTTTTCTTTGTTCATTACATCAAATAATTAAACTAAGGTCTAGTCTTGTCCCACACATCAATCCTTTTGTCTACTTGTTGTATTCCAGTATACTTTACAACTAATAAGGTTTCCTTTCTGGATCTTGTTTATTTATCCTCTTTTGTGGAGTTGCTTATGATGGAGACAACATTCATCACAGTAATTAATTTCTCATTTGTGTATGCTGAAGGTATGGGTAAATCTCTTCCTTTTGTATTTGAAAAAGACTAGTGTCTTAATTGTTGGGTGACCTTTCTTATCACTTGCTACAGATATCTATGGTATTCAACCTTTTCTTGTTTCAGACACTTTTGAGTTTTTTTTAGAGTTAAGACACCTTTAGATCTCTATTGTCTTTTTCAAAGACCTCATAGGTTTACGTTATACATAGGGTGCCTATTTAATTAACAGTGCTGCGTTGCAGACAAGAGGTTTGAGCCAAAATAGGGGCAGAAGATGGACACCTTACCTGGGAACTCCCTTCAGACTTCCTGTCTGCGGGAGGCAAGATAAGAGTTAAACTTTCTTTTGAAGCTTTTCCTATTATAGAAATTCTTGAAATTGTTGCCTTTAATAATCAGGTGGATGGATGCACAAAAAAATTGCCTGAACTGCAATAAAATTTTCATAGCATTGAAATTCAAGTTACTAAATTAAATGAAAATTGGACTTTCACAAGCTGTAGATATTTGTCAGTGTGAGGTCAGGTTGTAGAGAATTACCATAATTTTAAATGTGTGTTGAAGGGAAGGACATTACACGCTTGTTTGAAGGGTATTTTACTCTGGGGGTGGTGGTGGGGGTGTTTGCTCTAGTCATACGATGCAATGCATTGGTCAAAATTGAGTTTTTGTATTAATTTATATCGTCACCACCTGTTAATTCAAGTCAATTCAAGAGTCCTGGAAAGTGATCTCTTATCCCATCTGGTGAATTAAATATTTTCACCAGAGAAATTATCGGTGGAGGGACTGAACAGATGCAGGTAATGTAATAGCTTGTAGACTGGCTCTCCATTGGGTCTTTTCAAGAGGTTTGCTCTAAATGACAGGTAGTCAAAATCAAATAGGTATGGAGAAAAGGAGACAGAAGGGCTTTGTAGCTTCCCAAGTTCCCCTAAGAATAATATTGCTTGGATTTTAGACGCTGTGCCCTTGTACAAATCTGTGTGCTGGCCACTTGTGTATAAGAGCCAGTTAATGCAGTTAGTATTTGTGGGTTTTAAGATTCTAACTTGGAAATAAATTAGTTAGTGCTGCCCAATGTACCTCAGTCTCATTGGGTTAGTCCCATTGATTTTGAGAGAGAGAGAAAAAAAAGGGTTTTTTTATTGTTTGCTTTCTCTTAGAACATGTCAACCTCCCAGTTACTGCTTGATCATCTCTTTAAACCCTGTTTTCATAACCTAGTTATGCTTAAGTCAGTCAGGTTCCATATGCTGCTGATATTGAAATTATTGTTTATAAACAGTACTTTTAATCAAATCTTGTCAACCAAAATTTCAGGGTATTACTACGGACAATGGAAGACAGGGATGCGCGCTGGTTATGGCATTCGAAGTGGAGAAGTTAAAAGAGAAAGCAGCACCACAAGGCATTACAAGCGTTGTATTTCTAGACAGTCTACTGTGGATAACCTTAAATCTAATGGTGTGGTACCAACTAGTAGTAGTCAGAACATTAGATCAAATACACGTCACCGCAAGACACCCTCTCAAGGTTCTGAAAACCAGTCACAGTCTCCCAGATCTCCGAGTGAAAATGGATCACTGAACAGTACAGCAGGGAGTGGGTCGGCACGTTCTTACACTCTCGAAACTGTTGATTCTAATGGACAAATTGAAAGGGCTGATAATCGCTTGATAGAGACATACAAGGGGGAATGGAAGAATGACAAACGTCACGGGTATGGCATCATTGAGGACAATGATGGGTTTAGCTATGTTGGTGAGTGGAGTGAAAACATGCGTCACGGTTTGGGTGTGGCAACTTATCCAGATGGAACAAAGCTTGAGGGGGAGTGGAGACATGATGAATTAGTTACAGATGTGAGAAAAAAAGGTCCCTTGGTTTCTCTTGTGACTCGATTCAAGCCGAGATTGCAGGTAGTTTGCGAGGGGGCTCAAGATGCAGCAGATAAAGCAGATCAAAAGTCGCAGGTTGCTCTTTCCAGAGCTGCAGCATCCCGTGATAAAGCTGTGGATGCATTGGCTGCTGCAGAGCATGCTGTAGCTGCAGCTGCTACAGCTCAAAAGCGTGTGACAGGGATCATGTCGAAAACGAAGGACAAAACCTAGGTTGGATATTTGATGGTATGTTTTTGAGTCTGTTTCAACAGAAGAGCTGTGCTTTTCTGCTATAAATTAGGGAGCATGATATTGCTGTGGCTCTGGCAACTTTTAAGGAAGCATTGTCCGCAAAGTGTACTGTGGAACTATTTGGAGCAACACCCTCTTCTCCACAGTTTGTTGGCTTCATATGCAGTATGAAGAATAAGTGGTTGGTTCCAAAAAAACAACAACAACCTTGGTAAAGCACTTGATTTCTTCATGGCATGCCACCAAATGAGAAACCTTATGAAAATATGTAAAGACTTAGTATTAAGCTATTGTTGTTTGTGATTGCATAAAAATTTCAATGTTAGCTTGGAACATGGCACTTAAGTCCCATTCAAAAGCTTTTATACTGTGAGAAAGTCTTTTTGCAATAACTAGCCCACCTATTGCTTCTCTTGTGTGTAATACACTGTTGGGCATGTGTGTGGTACTCTTCCTGGTGCTACTTTGCAATTCTGTATAAAAAAAAAATAGGCTGAAGTCAAAAGTTCAAGGGTACTATGTATGTTGCACATTTGCACAATCAAAACTGGCACCAGAGAGAAAAGAAAGGCAGATATTTCAGGAATATATTTGAAGGGTTCCTTATTTACCCGATAAGGATAGATTTAGAGTCTCTGTGATGGTAGTTTTAAGCATTATTAATTACAGTCACAAAATAATAAGGAAAATGTTACAATGTACATTACTTTGAAAGACATTTTTTGTATGGTATTTTGCTGCAAGGTTTCTTATTTAGCACAGTTTGGGATATTAATTGGTGTTAGTTCCTTGATCACATTGTGAATGCATATTTTTTTCCAGATAATAATTATTGTTTGTTGTCCAGCCACATTCCAGTATCTGGTTTTCAGTAGTTTGTGGTTGGTCAACATAAAATTAATGACTTGAAATATCGATCATCTTCACTGTTTTCATTGCACCTCAAAAAATAACTAGTAAATCATAGCACCCAGAGTACCTGTATCTCTGAAACGTTTTCATCTTTCAAGAAAGGGCCAATAAGCACTTCATGACAACTTTGTTTGCTAATAACAAACCAGGCCAGAGCCATTTAAAGATAGATGTCTATCCACTGGACACTGGATAAGTCACTTTGTAGTTGGTAAGATCTATTGAAACAATTTAATGAATTACCCCTCAATCACCCCCTCATTAACAATTGTCTGGCATTATAATTAGACTGGTAAAATCTATTAAGTGTTGCTCTTGGGAGTGGAAGGCTTAAACAAAACTTACATTCAATGCTGTTTGAACAGTGTCTCAACATTATATAGAGTGACATTGTTTCTGTCTGGCAAACAATTTAAACAGTTGACCAGAATTGAGATTTCTTGAAAGAAGCTGGGCCTGGGGTTGCTTCATTGTTGGCATTTAGTTTTTTTTTGGTAAATATTGATTTGCTAGCCAGGGTAAGATTTGTAAATAACTTAAATTGTAAACAATAATTTATTCTTAGGTATGATGTAATTTTCATGGTTTAAAATCTCGCTTAGAGAGTGCAAGGTGTGTGTGTGTGTGTGACATGTAGGGGATTGTAAACGTGATCCAAAGAGAATAATTCATTGTAGAATTGCAAACCTTTCAGGTTTCCATGTCTTATGTTGGCATTTACTGCTAGAGTTGGCACCAGCAGCCAAAGAAGCAATTTGCATAAAATTATTCACCCAACATAGTTATTTTTGTTGTCTTTTTTTCTTTCAACATCTTTGCAATCAAGAAGTACAAGGTAGCAATCTCCCTTCCGTATGATCACTTACATACAATCAGCATTTACCTGAAAAGAACTTCAGAAACTAACAACATTGTGAAGTTTAACTGGTTAAGCTCTTTCATGTTACATGTAAGGAAGAGGTGATTTTAAATGAAGTTATAAGGCAAATTAATTTTATAGAAGATGAAATTATTTTAGCTATCAGGGTATTGATGGCTTGAGTGACAAAAACCAACACAGGGAGCCCAAACCTATTGCCACTTTCTTTGAAGAATGTCAGCCATTGAGTGGCCGGTCTTAAAGGGCAGTATCATGGGAATTATCTCTCTTATTTCGACCATAAAATTACTAAATCAATTGTCAGTGACGGTTTCATTCTTAAAGAGCTTCTTGATCACGGCAGTGCAATAAAAATTGATTAAATTTCAAAAGAAAAATGAGCCACACTCAGTTATTACGGAGTTCATCTAAGATGCAAGAGCTGATGTTGAAAACTAGGCCCAACGTTTTCAAGTTGGCATTCATTTTAATCTTGCCTACGCGTAACCTAAAATAGCCGTTTTAAGAAACTATGGCCATTAATTTTTGTTTGCCATCGACAAACAGGTCTCCTTTGCTTTCCAGATTTTTACCAACAATGACACTGCCCCTTTAAGCTATAGGTAGGTTACAGTGTATGATTAAAGTGATTTTTGTTTGCTAAGGCTTCTTGTATTACACATCTATCACGACAAGGTTTGGTTTAGGTGTCAATGGGTTAAACAGGTCCCCTCCATTCAAACCGTTTCAGTGTGTGAGAAGAATATTCTGTTTACAAGGACAACACTGTATCATCGAACAGCTATGTTATCGTTAACAAGATGTTCCCAACATTGGGATGCAACTTGTTGCCATGGCAACAAGGTAATCCCTACATTGTCATTTAGTGCTTATGTCTCTTAAAACGAATTTCTTAAAAACTTCATTTTTTCATTGCTGGAGAATGATCAGCAGGCAAACCTGTTGAAAGTCTTGGCAAAATAAGCATCACAATTGGACAATTTAAGGTGGCTATTTCCAAGAATTGTTTTTAACTTTGAAGAATCTTTTAGCTTAGCCAGCTTATCACTGTTCAGCAGTAAGAAATGAGGGTCACTACATTAGTTTTTTAGAGATATTAAGGTTTAAAGATGAAGCATAATTAGGAGGGTGGCTTGCTTTACTAAGTTCTTTCAACTGTTTAAGGCAATTTGCAGTGTTCTAGATACAATTTCATGTGTTAAGGAAAAAAAACCAAGCAATTTGATGGAAACAAAGATTCATTATAATATATTCAGTGAAGAGATGACTGATTCTACCACAACAAGATAATAGAGTAAGGATGTTAAAATGTTGAACTGTTGCAAGGTCAGGCAATTAGCATATGCATGAATTGTTCGCACACTGACAGGGCATAATGACATCAGCAGTATGTTACCTAGGTAGAAGATAAGCAACAGGCAAGTGCAGTGACCTCTAAAATAAGAGAGCTGGCAGAGCAGGAATAGCTAGCTGGTTCCTAAAGCAGATGCATTCTTTGTCTTGTGTTTGTTACCATTTGTGGTGGTTACACTTTGGTGCTTTGTGGACTGAAGCCTCGTGTGTTGAAAAATTTGGGAGCATTCTGCGGGCCTTTTAACTGTGCTGAAGTCGATGTTAAAAGTTAGGATTTTTACCTTACTGTGGAAATAAGAATGAAAAAGGTCAACTAGGTCTTTCAAAGATGGTTTTATTTTTGTATCAATGACCTGTAAATTACAAAGTGATGGAAATAAAACTATTTTTATAAGAAACAATGTGACTTTCTGTATACGAGTCATTCATTCGGTCCCCTTGATTTATGTTGGGTTTATTGAAACTACCATTTGAGGGAAAAACAAATGTGTTATCCATTTTTATCCCCTTAATAATGTCATTTTGAAATTATTTCACATTCCAAACTGGCATGTAAAAGCACACATGCCATTAACTCATTTTAATAATAATAATAATAATAATATTATTATTATTATTATTATTAAAGGGCCACCGACAACCACAAGTCTTTGCAGGCGTGCAAGCTATCGGCGCCATTTTCTGTAATACAGAAACTAGTATTTCTTGAAAAGTCAAATTCCATCGCCTCACATCGTCGTGTTTTGGATGCCCAGTAGCTTCAAACTTTGTTAATATTTTCCTTAATGTTTAAATTAATATTGTATTTTTGGAATTATTTGGGTGTTGTGTTCGTGTTAAAAGCGAAATAAAAACTGTGAAGAAAGGTTGTCCGCCGAGGAAGGAAAAGCGCCATGTTATTTGGCTCACTACTTCAACCTTAAGATTACGGAACGAAAGGAGGAAGGCGTTTGGATTAAAAAACAAATCGAACAGCGAATTCGCAGAAGTTCTTCTTCACGGGATGTTTCTGAAGCAAACCGGCCGATTCGATTGCCCGGATAATAACAACAACAAAGGCACGCAAAGGACACTGGTTGTCGGCGGCCCTTTAACTGTCTTGCTAATCGCCGTCGCAAGTACAGCAACAACACAGCTCAACAAGATCGAACCAAAAGCATACTATGGAGCCTCTGGTTGCCATGTATGACCTTGGAGCCCAGCTTACAGCCCACTGGAATCTGCCAGCTGTGTGCTGGTTTTGGAGAACCCGGAGAAAACCTTCAGAGCAAACTCAACCCACTTATGGCATCAGGGGGCCGTTTCTCGAAAAGTCCGGGAACTTTACGGGCCATTTTCGGGTGTCACAATTCCCTTTGTAACTCAAGAACGGAGAGCATTTAATTTGTCAAACTTCACAGTTATTTTTCTTTTTGTTAATTTGAAAACATGTTAAAAGATTGGCTTTCCAAAACAAGGGGTTGGCAATTTTCACAGATGGCTTTTCAGGCCCAAAAAGATTTCGGGACTTTCAAGAAATGGGCCCCAGGTGCGGGAATCGAACCTGGGCCACATTGGTAGGAGGCAGGTCCTCTCAACAATGTGCCAACCCTGCACCCTGTCATTCAACAAAAATCATTATGATGAGATTTTAAATGACCTGGAGATAATATTGATACAGAAACATGGGATATTAAAATTTTTAGTGACAGTTGGCCAGGCTTTTTCCCCTTAAAGACCTGTAGGCCTTACAGCAGGTCTGCTTAGAATATTGATTGAATAATATTCATTGATTGCAGATATTGAGAATGGATTGAGACACCCCTTGCAAGAGTAGCAACATTCTTCATCTTTGAAATGCACTGGCCCTATTAAATACCATTTAAATAAAATATGCACAGCCTTAAAAACAGCCACAATGAAATGACATTCCAAAACCAGAAAGTTACAAAACAAAGAGTTTGCTTGGACTTCGATCCACTGCCAATGTGCAATACATGATTGTGATCCCTAGATTTAAGTTGACTGATAGTCTAATCTGTGTTATGAACAGTATGGTATGGCCCATTGGGTAGTCATCTCCCATCATGGGGAACCTTACCTTGTTTTCACAGTTAATAACATTATTGATGATGATGATGATTCACACTCCTAAAAAAACACCATCCCTAACAATTGTTTAGTATTTCGGCCTGTGGCCTTGAACATCATTTGCCTTGTTTGTACAGTTGACAACAAAATCTACATGTATGTTCATTTTAATAGTGGTTCACACCCCAGATGACAAGTCAGTTTCCCCTTCTCCTTCCTGAATCTGTAAATGCCCAAAGGTCTTGTGTTTTAAACTTCAGCTTCATGCGGCAAGTGTCCCTGATGTGGTTTGCTGCTTGCACTTGGGGAGTCTGTTTGATTTTCCTCACGATTTATAAAGAGGGCTCCATATTCTGGGTGGGACACTGCAAACTCATGAAACTCGTCTGAAAGGAAAGAAAGAAAGGAAATTAATGACCTTTTCTTTTAATAAACCAAAGGCCTTGTCCTCAACAAACTTAAATCAGCAAATACAATTCGTTGTTTGTTGTGGAAACCTTCAAAATTAGTTCAGACAAAACCTTGTACTGGCGCTGAGTAAGGTAATGCTCATGCAAAGAATTAAGACTTTGCTTCTGATTGGTCGAGGTGACACCAACATGATAATTGGCCAACCATACAATACTGACATGCACCCTTAATTAATTAAGCAAATGCCAGAACAGCCCTGCATATGACTCAAGCTGGACAAAAATAATGAAGAGAGCTACTTCTGAGCAATGACATACCAGTCAGTTTGCAGGGTCTTGTAGAGGCCTTTGGAAAAACTGAGGTTATATCGAGTACATGACGTAAAATTTTTTGTATGTAAGTGTGTGCGTGTGGCATGTGACAATAATATTACATTTAAAAATGATGGAAAAAAATGAGTTATCGACATGATTTCCCTTGGCTTTGAATTATCACTTTTTCATTGCTGAAGCAGTCCCAAGATTGTTCTCAAGTAATTCTCTTCTCGTCATCCAGAGAGACCTTTGCAAAAAGCAATGAAAGCTGTCCTATACTTACTGAATGTCACAGATCCTTTGCGCTTTACATCTACTTGATTAAACAAACAATTGACATCCAGGTCCGTTATGGATGGGTGAGCACTCTGGAGGATGTGACGCAGCTCAGTTTCATCCACTCTGCCATCACCATCCATGTCAAAGGCCTTTTGAAGGTCAATGAGATGAGATGTACTTATAAAAGCAAAATGTTCAGAAACTGCAAATCTGGGTTGTGTTTTCTTGACATCAATCCAAAAAAGAATATTCTTTTATAACCCCATGCCAGCAGGCATATTTCTAGGGTAGTGGCCGCCTACACGGGGTGTATGGTGAAGAAAATAACCTGAAAGCAATTTCTGTAGAAGCTGAAGACGGCATTCAAAAAGAGTTGTTGGGTTGCCGTGAGACATCTAGTCATCCCCAGAAGGAAAGTTTACTGACAACAGGCTTGTATGAGTTTCCATGACTATATAGAAACAGGGAGAAGCATAAATTACGCCCCTTTAAACAATTCATGTAGACGCACTATAAAAAGGCGTGGGGCCTTAGGCACATACAAATGATTTATCAATCAACAGTGGATGCAACCGAGCTCTGTGATACATGTAATTTGTAAAATTTAAAAAACCCCTTATGGAAATGTGTGTGTAATATGCCATAAAACTGTTATCTGTTGTTGTTGTTTTTTTAATCCCCAGTCACTTTTTCGCACGGTAGAAATATCTTTTAGGGCTTTCTGTCCTCTGTGTTGCTGTTTGTTTATCATCATCTTGGATAATTAATCAGTAGTGCTTGAATGAATGTGAACAAAAGCAGAGTGTGAAGCAACCCCTTTTATAGTGCGTCTTTGAGTCTAAGTGACTAGGCTTTTAAAAATATTTCTTTCAGTGCCTGGGTGCCATCACTCACCTGAAAGGCCGCTTCCATCACTTCTTCAATTTTACCTGGTTGGGAGACTAATGCCAAGCCTATCAAGTACTCACGGAAATCAAGGAAACCAGAATTATCCTGAAAATACACAGAAAACAAATAAACTTTAAGACTAGTGTGAGTGTTTGATTATGGGTGCATTTGGATTCCTGTCAGTCTCACAGATGCTTATAGTCACCGGGCAGTCATGATCCTGCACCTTACCAGAAACCAAAAATATCACACTAACATCGCAGTTGAAGGGAATTAAGCTGGGAGTCTGTCTGGGAGGAAAACCAGAGAACTTGGAAAAACACCTAAGTTGGGTTTCAACTCGAATCCAACACTAACCCTAACCCTAACCCATTTAACTCATTGACTCCTAGGAGTGAGGCTTAATAGATTCTACTCTGTCTAATGCCAGACGATTTTACCCATCAATGGGGGCACAGCTCAGGTGTCAATGGGTTAATCACAGGAGCTAGGAGGTGCAGAAGATGACCTCTATGCCAGACTGTCTCCCTGAGAATCAAAGTATGGGTATTCCTTGATGTCTCCCACTCAGAATGCATTCCAACCATCCATATCCCAAAAAACACATAATTGGAGGCATGCCCAATTAAATTGTTGTCCAACACAGTGTCCTGTTAAACATGAAGACACACCATAAAAGGAGATCGGGGTGCTTTAGGTACATGCAAATGATATATCAATCAACTGTGGACGCAACCAAGCTCTCTGATAATTTGTGTAAAAAAAAAAGCCTCTTATGGCAATGTGTCCATAATAATATGGCACAAAATGTTATCTGTTATTCTTTTATTTAATCCCCAGTCCTTTTTCTTGCACTAGAAACATCTTTTAGTGCTTCCATCTCTGTGTTGCTGCTTGTTCACTTGATCACCATCTTGACTTTGTGACGTCAATAGTCTGGATTCCTGCTGGACAGGAGTGCCACTGAAGTTTATAGGGAGAAGAGCATTAAGTGGACATGCACTTAGTTTGTGACAGTTAAAAGAAATCACCAAGTTTCTAATATTACGTGTCTTACTGCTGGACATATCTGGGTTCCACAGGACTGTACAATTATGTCACGTGTGACCAGTAGTTTTGAAATTTGAACTCAGTGTTCAAATCTGCATGCCAGTTTTGAACTCTACTCAGTAGCTCGAGATTCCGAATTTTCCATGGATATTTCCTTGATATAGAAAATAGTTAACTATTTTGTTTTTACTGCAAAATAAACGGTGTTTGCATGAAAAGTGAAAACTATTTCAAGCATTTGATGAATTATCGTTCAGTCATTCTGCATTTTTTATGCCAACTTTCAGAAAAATCTTCAAGATTCTATTCAAATCTTGGAAGCTCCAAAGAGGAATTCCGATGTTCATTTCAGTCTCATGGATACTGGTCATGCATGACATAGCTCGACTGTAACTCATTGACACCTACAGCACCCCCAATCAGCGAGTAACATCATTTGCCGTTAGCCAGTCAGGTGGGGAGGGGTTAAATTTGCCTTTTTCAATGAGGGTTGACCGGGTCGGGTTGACCACCTTGTAGCAGGGTTGTGCACCAAAGTTTTTTGAGTGGTGACCTGATGGATCAACTAAAGTTGTCTCATTCTCCCCACCCCTGAAAAATACAGACTGAGGTATGTATGCCTGGGTGCTCACTGCTCACCCTGTCATAAAGAGAGAATACACGTTTGACGGCACGGGTGAGAGGAAGGTTAAGGTAATTTGCGAACTCCTGTACATTGACCAGTCCATCCTTGTCAGCATCTATCTCAGCAAATCTGTTCAACAGCTCTTTCATACTGTCAAGTTTAATGCTGTGGAATAATAATAATAATAATAATAATAATAATGATGATGATGATGATGATGATAAGATGTCAGAGGACAAGCCTAATATGTGTTAGGAACACAATGGTAAAGCACAACAGCAGACTCCCCTGCCCATTTTGTCAGTCATGAATCTATTCTAGGGGTGGCGAATGGTACCTCGGTTCAAACTTTTCGTCTGATCTCAAAATCTCGACAGGCTCTGGAAAGAGTCTTGAAGTCTCGTTTATATTGCATTTGTTTTCAGTGAGGTCTTGCATGTGTTTGTCTCGGCCTTGTATTCGTAAACAAGGGTATTGGTGTCTCGACGAGTCTCAAATTTTACCATTAATTTTAATTTGTCACCTCTCTCTGGCATTCAGCTGATGCAGTGCCTTCTTTGAGACTTACTGAAACAGCAGGGCTCAAAAATGTGATCAAAAAAGCCCATGTTACCAAAACAATGAGGAAAAGGTGGAAATTAGGGGAAAAGAATCCCAATAATATTCTTGTCAATTTGATTGTTCTTTCCCTTCTCATTGCCAAATCCTCTTCGGAAACACTTGATTTCAAACTCACAAATAAAATGGCCATCTCCCAGTTGGCTAATTTATTGCTCAAGCCTACAACTGTTGGTAAGGCACTGTACTGTTATCCCAGAGGTCATTGATTCAAATCCTATTTAGTCTTTCCTTTTGTTCCTGTTTAAGTGACATGTTCATACACGCAATATATTTCGCTGGTGTTAACTAAGATAGAGGAAAGGAAAGCCTAATTAGCAAAGTACTGCACAATTTTGACCCACATGAATTGAAATCTGCTCTTACAGTAACTTGCACACAATACAAAACTATAAAATACAATGCATACTTAATTGACCGCTCCCCATAACGGCTTTTCAGGGCCAATGAAACACAATTACATGTAACAAAACAATGGAACAGAACAACAACAACTGGCTGGAGGCAAACCAGTTGGCTAAATACAAACTTGTGCAGCTGGGAAGTTGAGCCAGGGACTACCAGGAACAAACTCAACGAGTGGTCAGAGTGTATCTTGAACCTGGGATATACGGATCTCAAGGCAATTAAGTGCCCTATAAACCACTGGGCCACACTTCCTCCTTATATTATATTACATTATATTACACATTACATTACATTATATTATATTACTTTTTGAGACTGACTGGATGCCATATTCTAACCTTAATTTCGAGCTTATTTTTTCATATTCCACCAAACCAACACTTGATGGTAGGTTCTGTTTGGATGCTTGCACCATCAGCCTTGTGTCTTCGTAAGTGTGTTCTGTAACAGGAACTTCCAAAATTCTACCACAAACAAAGAGTTTGTAATTATATTAGTCTTTCTTAGTTACAAGTACATGTTGCAGGTTATTTTGTTCATTAATAGGTTCATTTGCAACCAAACTACATCATTCTGTTTCAACCAAGGTCAACTTGTTTCAACCTAGGTCAATTTGGGGCAGGTACAAAACACACGTCACAGGTCATTGTTTTTACAGAAAGTATCCTAAAAATTCATTATAGATAACCTTAGTCCTAATTAGGCTTAAAGCTGCCATTTGTAAACAGTTAGGGTGATGTTGTTTCTGTGTTGGTATTAAAAACAATGACCTGTGACTTGTGACCTGTGTTATGTACCTGCCCCAATTTAACCTACCGGTAGGTTGAAACAAGTTGACCTAGTATGTTGAAACAATTGAACTACAGCTGTAGTTTAGTTGCAAATTAACCTATTAAGGAACAAAATGGCCTGCAACATATACACAGAATGGCAGCGGCCTACTCCAGCCTACAACATCTCCATTGACTTTTAATGCCCTTTTTCAGCTGATCATAGTTTTGAACTGGCATCAAGCCAGGCCAATTTTGAATGGTTGGAAGAGCATTTTAAATTCATGAGGTTGATAGCCAACAGAATTCTAGCCTGCGTAGCTGCAAGTGGCATGCCAACAAAGCAGTTTTGAGGTCATGGCTTCACTGCTTTGTAGCCACTTGCAATCGCAGCCAAAACACAACAGAGCAACCATCAATTTATCTGCGTATTTAACCTATTGACCCCTGGGAGTGAAACTTGACAGCTTTTACTCTGTCTTATGCCAACAGGTTTTACTCTGTCTAACACCAGATGATTCATCAGCTGGGGGCATCGTGGATCACAGGGTATTGTGCAATATGACGGAAGCATGTCTGAGGCATTCGACATAAACAGCGGCGTGAAACAAGGCTGTGTATCTTCTTTCTGTTCTCCTGAAACATGCATTCAAGTCCCACTGAAGAAGGCATCCTGCTATGGACTCGTTCTGATGGGAAACTTTTCAACCCTGCACGCCTCCGAGCAAAGACCAAAGGTCGCAAAGTAGTCCTACGTGACAGTTTCCTTTTCGCTGACAACGCTGCCCTTGTTGCTCACAGCGCAGAAAAGCTCCAGAGCTTTCTCAACCAGTTCTCTAGTGCATGCGAGGCCTTCAGACTTACCATAATTAATTTTAGTCTAAAGGAGACGAAAGTCATGTGCCAAGGCAATGAAGCCACGCCTGCTCAAACCATCAAAGACTACACCTTGGAAGTTGTGCCACAGTTAACTTATCTCGGCTCTACCACCTCCAACAACACCTGTCTTGATGTGGATCAGCTTGGAAAGAGAATTGGTAAGGCTGCAACCAAAATGGCAAAGCTTTCTGCTCGAGTGTGGGAGAACAAGAAACTAACTATGCAGACTAAAATTGCTGTCTATCGTGCCCACACCGTGAGCACCTTACTTTACGATAGCGGGTCTTGGACAACCTATGCTGGGCAGGAGAACCGCTTGAACACCTTCCATATGAGATGTCTTTGTCGCATCCTTTCCATCTCGTGGACGGATAAGATCTCAAACAATGAGGTACTTCAAAAGGGCCAATATCCCCTGGATGTTCATCCTCCTCAGACAGCGCAGACAGAGGTGGCTAGGCCACGTGCACTGAATGGAAGACGGGTGAATCCCCAAGGGCCTGCTGGTGTATGGTGAGCCAGAATCTGGGTGGAGGCCTGTTGGCAGACCTAAGCAGCGCTTCAAGTGTGTCTGTAAGAGAGACATGCTTGCCACTGGTCTGCCAACAGGCAACTTGGAGACACATGCTGCAGATTGTGGCGAATGGAGGTCTGTGTACAGTCAGGCACTCCAGGTAGGAGAGACAAGGCTGAAAGCTGAAGCCGATGAAAGAAGAGCAAACGTAAGAGAAAAGCAGCAGCGACAATTAAAACAGAATCAGGCTATATCTGTGGTAGATGCGGCCGCCGTGTCTGCCATTCTAGAATTGGACTTTTAAGTCATGAAAAGAAATGTTGGTCGCAATAGTGCACTACGTCATGGACATTGTCCGACGACTGCCTACTAGCCACATACGCAGGCTAGCAGAATTCAGGTTACATCATTTTGTATACAGTTACTCTTTTGAACTTTAATGCCGGTCAAGTGCAGAATGACAGATGCAAAATGCAAGTAACTAGGCTGCTAACACTATACACACAGCTATACTCCATTCTGACTGGCTAAGAAAAATGCAGTTTTCAAATAGCAGCTAGTACAGAAATGAGATAACAAACCCAGCATTCTCAATGGTCAATAATCAATAATTGAAAATGGCCGCAGATGGGCAATCAAAATGCAAGTCATGGATGATACTCTTGTTGCTCATTACGGTATAAACTATGGTAAAGCTATCTCAAAACTTTTCCTGACCATCAATATTATTTAATTTAATAAGTGCAGTTGCAATCATATGATTTTTCTCATGTAATTTAGAATAAAGAGCACTAAAATTAATATAAAAGACAGTTTTGTTGGTCTTTGAAAAAAAATCTATACTTGCATCTACACTGAGCTGCTGTTGTTTTGAGCAAGTATTGTGTGAAATTACTTTGCAACTTTCTCCCGAACATTCCTTGCAAACAGCTTTCCATCATGGATTTCCTGGAACAAATCACAGGTTATTTCTATAGTCACAATAACTTCTGAACTTGTTTGCAATAGTGTGATCTGGGAGCCACAAATATACCAAGTGGGATAAGAATGTGGTATTTTCATTTAAATTTGTCTTGCATGGTCCGGGGCTAGACAAATAGCTTTCAGATGCAACAATGTACATGTATGTCACCTTGTTATAAGCCTGGGCCCGGTTGTTCGAAAGCCAATTAACTTAATCCAGGATTAGCGTAAAACTCTTGTTTCATGTTTTCAACTTTTTGGTGAAAGCTTCTCTTGCTTATTTTTGTTTTTCACGATTTACTTCTCTTGATGTAAAGTTTTGCCGAATATCATCAGCGTTGAACAGCATTTTGGGGTAGAAAAATAAACTCCTTGGTTAATTTTTAATCTGGGATTAGCGTTAATCTGTTTTGAACAACTCGGCCCTGTTCCCTGACAATCAACTCAAAAGCTAAAGAAGCTTACCACCGGTATTTCTACATTTAGAATATTGGCCTAATTGAATCTTCTGAGTGTCTCAACACAATCCCTGCTGCCTAATAGACGGCACTTGCTGGTCTCTTTCATGCAGTGATTGACCATGGCTTCAGGATTAGAGACAGATGGGGGAGGCTAATCTCAGATTTAGAGGGTTGTCAAAATGTGCCAGCAATAAAATATCTATAAAATTTATTTACAAAAATATTAGTACATAAATTTTGAATCATCCTTTCAAAACTTAATTTGACACTGTTTTCAGATAATTGTTGGTATAAGAAAAACTGTGAACCAAATTCCTTCCGCTTTAAGTGTTTTGGACAACTCTGCATTTTTGAAAATATCATGTGAGAAATACAAAGTGCTTTACCTCAGTGTCAGGCTTGTATACTGGCAACAACTGAAACAGAAAAAAAAAAAAAACCAGTGTTGAACCAGCATACCCTACTGCAAGCAGACAGCAAAATGAGCTTTATCTAATATAAAGGATCAATCTTTTCCACATGATTTCACATTTTCCCAAGTACATGGTCCCATGCACAAAATGCTTAGTTGCTTGACACAAATGTAAAACACTATTTTGTAGACAACTTACAAGTTTTTAACAGACTTTCTAGACTGAATTATTTTCAGTGAAAACAGACATGTGTATCCCTAACTCAATCCTCTCCTTTGTTCCTACAAGTTTTGGCTCTCCTTTCTCTCTTTCATTTCTTTCCTTTCTTTTTTTTCTTGAAAATCTTTTTCCAGGGCTTTGACCCAATTTTTCTTCAAAGTCGAATGATAATTTAAGGTCACAGGCAAATAACTAGTCAGGCAATCTTTACAAAGACTTTCCATGGAAAAGAACACCCCTCAGTGATCAGTAGCAACCAGTACTATAACCCTCTACTGTACTTAAATTTTTTTCTTGGCATCTTAAACTTCTGTACCTCTATTTCCATATTGTTGTGGAACTGGCATAATGTTAGCCAAAAGAGAGTGAGCCTGTAAATAAAACCAACCAAATACTTATTTTAGGCATGCATATCTATTAATTCTATGGAAAACAGAAATAAATAGTTTTCAACTTGGAAAAGTGATGTGAACCACCCATGAGTCTAAAGAACCTTGGTCGAACCACTAACCTAATCTTTTCTATGTCTGACTAAAACTACGATATAACTTACGCACTTGGTCCAGACCAAGTCCATGTCACAGTGTCCTGAAATCAAAATTATAAAAGAAATTTTGATAATTGGTGTATTGCGATGGTTGTAACGGTAATAATTTTCAATTTAATATAATATTTTTATGCAGCTGTTACGAGCCCTAGGACCTAACAACCAACTTAATTAACAAGGCTTGATAAAATTGTCTATTTAGTAACTTAACTAAACAGATAGTGGCCTGACTATTTTGTATCTAGACTTGCACCTAGATGTTATACATACTGTAAGTTTTTATATATTTAACAATTATAATTATAATAATAATAATAATAATAATTATTATTATTATTAGTATTATTATTATTATTAATACTTTAAATTTTGCTGTAATTTAATGCCACTTACCATTCTGTTTGGGTATTTTATGGCAACTGGTTGTACTGGGCAGCCAGTATAAAAAGCACCTATTATCAAAATACCAAAAAAACCAGATACATATAGCTGTTCAGATTAAAAAATCATTATGTGGGTGGGTATTCACAAGTGGTGCATCCAACAGGGCCAGTACGCAGATTCTTTTTTGGCATAATTAGTACATCCTCTCATAATAATATGCAAGGTAGCTTATAACGACTTAAGAATTGACATTTTATGATAATAATGTAAGGTTTAATAAAATTAAATCAAACGGACTGATAGGATGTTGACAAGTCACAATCGCTGGCTGGGTTTATATGCATGTATTAAACTTGGTTGTTTACAGCTGTACTAAGCGATTGTTATTATGGAAAATACCTCCACGACTCAGTCACCGGCATGCAGTACTGTAATGCCAGAATAAATAATATTATTGTTCTGGTATTGCTGCACCTGAGGGTCATGGCTGACTTGATTATGATAATCATATATTAAACTACATACTATACAAAATAGATAAACTGGTTTACTGCAGCTGTGCTTTGATGGAGTGCCATCTAAAGTGAAGGCGGGCATTAAGAGCTGCCATCGTGGTCGCCCGCCACCTGTCTATACCACACAGCTGAGGAAGGCTGTCACACCTCAACACCTCATGGCCGCTAGGAGGCCACCAGTAATACTGTGAGAGTCCAACCCTCAGAAAGAGATGCAAAGTTAAACCTGATATGCAAAATTAACATTAATTAAATTTAACCAACCTGGTTTGAATGTGATCAGGCACTTTCGATTTGTACAAGTCCCTGAAAAGGTACAGAATTCTAAGCATCAGAAAAAAAAATTCCATAAGAATACCAGAAATTTATGTCCCTTTCTCCTCACCTCAATATCCACCCAGCCTCCCCTCAAAGTATTGATTGTCCCATGCACATGCCTTCCTTGCCCCACAAATTTCCTTCCACAGTTGTTTCGAATCCAATTAACAGAGTGATAAATAATACAATTACATGTAGCCATTTAGAATAGCAAAGGGATTATGAACTTGAGATAAAAAAATATTTTATCACATATACCAGACTGCTGGAAGTCCCTTTTGAGTCAGTCGAAAAGCCTGCTTTAGTAATTCAAGCAAGCCTAGGGAAGAATGGTGATAGAGCGAGATATAGAGACTCACATTCTTCTGTAACTGACGCGTTCAGAATTTCCTGTTGCTGCAACGGGATTGGATTGGGCTGTTGACACTGGACCGCTGTCAGATTTTTTTGATGAGTTTATTATTTCTTGTCAGATTGTCATGCCAATCTGTCTTCAATTTTCGCTGGGAAAAGATAAGCATGATATGGCTGTTTTTATCCCTTCAAATGGGTAACACATTGAACCCTATAAACAAGAGCAGAAACTTGCAGTGGAAGCTCTCCTATCACTACAGGCAAATAAGTTTGATGGCTGTGCTACCATTGAACTGGTTCCAGCAAGACTATTATTTATGAGAGAGCTTTGTCCTCTTATTAAAGGATATGAGCATAGGCAGCCCAAGCTCGCTTCACTACAGACAGCCATTGAGAATTTAAACGCATTATAAGACTTTGTATGGGAAATAAAATACCGTCAATTATGAAGCCTAAAAAATGCTCAATTTAACGTTCATTTAATG
>NC_090869.1:18962999-18972999 GCF_036669935.1 Montipora foliosa | reverse complement strand
ACTACTAATAAACCCCATGAAAAACACTTTTAAATCCACCTTACACTGACCATAGCATTATAGTCTCCATTATTGCATTGCCCTGTGATGTTCATACTTCAAAACTTGAAATGTTAAAATAACAAGATGGCCTTCACAACAAGCTTAGCTTGTTTGGTTATTTTTGCATGAATACCACTTCCTGAATTTATGTAATTAAAATAATGTCCATGCATGCAGGGGAGTTGTCTTAAATGAGTTTTAAAATTTTTCAGCTTTGATTTATAATCAGAAAATGAAAGTAAACATTTTTGGTTCACCTGTTGGCTTTTTTCTGTGGAT
Organism: Montipora foliosa; assembly: GCF_036669935.1. NCBI lineage: Eukaryota > Metazoa > Cnidaria > Anthozoa > Scleractinia > Acroporidae > Montipora > Montipora foliosa. Next base: position 18,972,678 of record NC_090869.1, on the reverse strand, counting down.
AAACATCAAGGGTTAAATTTACTTCCACTTTCAGTATTTTGCAAGAATTGTGCAGTAACATGCATTATTTTTGGCTTTTAAAATACGGTAACCATAAAATTCCTTTAATTTTAATGACCCTTTTACACCTTCACTCCTTGAAATGACAAGACAAACAATATTATTAATAATATTATCATCATGTATATCAGCTGCTTGAGAGCAGTGACCTACCTCCCAACAATGGTATTGAATCATTCTCCTCACGTGAAACACCCGATGGGAGGCAAAAGACAGCCAAGGCCAATGGATCAATGAATGACGAGTGTGGTGCTATGGCAAGAATTGGGGCCTCTTCAGAGCTGCTTAATGTGCCTTTTACTTTCACCCAATGAAAACCCATGCAGAACAACATTGCTCGTCCAATACCTCGTAAGGGTTTTCTTAATATCCTACAGGGAAACATGCATTACAAGAATGTGGCCCTTTAATAATTGAGATATAATTCTTGCAGGTAAAATAGTAGGGGCAAGAGGGGGCCTTTTTTCATAATATTAAAACTGACTTAATAATTAATTTATTATTTTTCTAACTAAAGCTACCTTAGGTACCATTCACTTTCAATATCACTGCATGCATACTAGCCATGAACCTCATGCAGTGGATGAATGATTCCTGATTTAGGCGTGGTTCAAGTTTTTAAAATGATGGTATTTACAAATTAAGGAAAATGTTTTGGATTTCACCGAAAACACAATCATTAATTATTTGTAACACGAGACTTCACGTCATCCCACCGGGTGAAACATTGGTCAATAATGACCTCCACCAGAACTGAACACTAAAATGTTGCAAAAGATTCAAAAGAAGGGTGCAGCCTTGATCTGGTTGAATGCAATTTAACAAACTTTATGCTTACCAATCTTGCTATCTCATTTACATCTCAATAAGTACTTTCAACAGCAATGTTGTCAACAACATTTTATTTGAGGGAAAAAATCACAGAAACACTTTATAAGACAGTTTGTCTAATCTTACCTTCGTACTCCAGTCAGGGGTTGTTGTTCATCCTCCTCCTTCATGCATGCCATTGAAAGTTTTGATATCAAACTGGCCAGCAATACCAGCACAGACAGGCTAAGAAGCCTTAAAGGAAACAAAGTCAAACTTAGGAAAGCCACCTATAAACAAAAGAAATGGCAGAGATAAGAAGCCTTGACTAAATTAAATTAAATCTAGAAAACAATGCTTCAGTCTGTAATAATATTGAACATGATTTGAAGTACCTACCGGTATTTGTAATAATAATTATAATAATTATTATTGTCAAAAGGAACAGAGCATCACAATTCAGGCTTTGACTCTCTATAAAATGCTACTATTTTTTTCCCTAATGGGTCACGATCTTGAATTAAACACTAAATGACAAAAAAAGACTTTCCAAGTGCTCTGATTGGCTAAGAGAAATGCAGTTTTATTAAAGTTAACCCATTGACCCTTGGGAATGAGACTTGACAATTTTTTGCTCTGTCTAATGTCAGTCAGATGATTTTCTTGTCAACTGGGGGAGCCCTAGGACATTTGAGGTGTCAGTGGGTTAACATAGTGCAGAAAAGGTAATTCAGTGCAAAAAGATGAAACAATAATATTAAACCAGACGTACTAATTGATCAATGATCAAAGAAAGACACAAATAGCCAATCAAGTGCTACCTTTTGATGTCACAATTTTATTTTTGCATGATTACCCCATGCGATAAGCGTGTGTTAAATTGCTTCTGCTTAATAATTACAGGGCTTTATCGATATTTTTCATGTCTTTTAAAAATTAAATGTATGTAATCACCTGCGGTGGAAGTGGTTTTTTCACGTAATTTGGAATAAAGAGCGGGGTATTAGGGTGCATACTGCAAAACTGTTTAATACAGCACAAAAAATAATCAAAATCCACAAAACTGAAAAAATTTCAATCAAAACCAAAAACCACAAGCTAAATCATCATGAGACCTCCATATCTTATATTTTAATCCTCTGCCTCCATTCAAATGCAACAGAGGACTTTGGGGAAATGCTGTGATTACAAAGGAGATGTTGCCTAGCAACCTCAACATGAAACCAGAATTTCAGATAACAGTTTTGAAAACGTCAGATGTGTATGGGGAGATTCAATTGAATGTAACCTGGCCTAATATGGTCAAGATGTTATTGAAACTAACCAGCACTAGGCATTTTTCTACATGTTTTGTCATCCATAGAAACTAACTGTGACGGTCCGTGTAGCAAGATACATAACAGAAACTTGCATAAAAGAGCAGACAATCTTTAAACCTAGGCCCTAATGACCTGATCTTGGTGACCTTGGTGTTCCTCAATGTCAGGTCAAAGTCTTTTTGGTGTTATGAGACGACCAATTTCACTCAAAATCATGTGATTACTGATACAAACAACAACATCGATTCCATGGTCTCAATGAATCATAGGTTATGAATAGTTATTGTGGATTAAATGACCAATGACTTTGGATTGGATTACTGGAAAAAAAAAACAATACTTCGTACCTAACCCATGACACAATAAAATTTTGATATCAGTGATACATTAAATCCAAATTTTGAGCAAAGGACGTTAATCTGATTTGACTAAGATAATAAGAGAAGTGCAATTTCCAGGTAATGCAGTGCAGAAAAGAGGTAAACAAAAATTCCGATTGGTCAATGATCAAAAACGTCAGATGGCCAATCAAATGTGAACCCAAATGACACATTCTCTCCCCAGGGTCCCCTTTTCTTTTAGTCAGCACCGAGAACACAGACTCTGGCTACAGCCAAATTAAACCAGGAAGTCAGTGATTCGGCGGCTCTACTGCACATTTTCAGAAATTTGTAACAACAACGTTTAATGGTCATCAACAGTTTAATACAACATTAATTATACCATACTAGTAATTTGCCACGATTGTGTGTATTTCTGGCTGTGGCTAGAGTTAGTGTTCTTGGCACTGACAACAACAAAACTGGACTCTGGGGATAAGAAAGTGGATGGCGCAATTGAGCTTTAATTGAAAACCAGAATGCGCACTGCATATCAATACTTTACCATGTCCATTGGAGTGATTGACTGCAGTGAAAAGAAGTGTAGATAGATTGGGTGCTTAAAAATATTTCCTGCCAGTTCTTCCCCCCATGAGGTGCAAGAGAAATTGCCATTTTGGGGGTGTTGCCATGAACTAAAAAAACCCACCCGGGGGGGGGGGGGGGGGTACTCCCTTATATGGGCTATATAGGTATGTGCAGCCCCAAAGAGTAGGGTTTTTCAGCCGTTTTGGTCATACATCGGGTATCGATTTTGGCCAATTTTCCGCCATTTTGGTCATAAATAGGGTATCCATTTTTGCACTCTAGTCTTGAATTCGATTTTTTATTTAGAAGCTACTTCTTTATCATGTAACCTACCTAATAAAAGCAGATAAACATTGCCTTTAACATTGGTCTGAACTAGGGAAATAATTATAAGGCAGGTCTGCACCAGGGTATTGATTTAAGGGTCAGGTCATAAATTGGGTATCAAATTTTTGGTCAGGTCATAAATAGGGTAGGGAAAATCGCAGATTTTGGTCATAAATAGGGTAAGGGATTTGGGAAGCAGGCCGCACACCCCTACCCAATTTTTCTGGGAGTACCCCCCGGCCCTTAAAAGGACCAAATTGAGTAAATGAGACAAATTGAAATTGCTTTTGATGCGCGTTCAGTGGAAACAAATGAGCAGAGGGGTTTAAGTTTATAAATTAATCCTTCTCAACTCACATTATGTCATTGCCGCCATGCACGTTGGTGGACGAAAACAGTTAGGACTCTCGTTAGAACTCCTTTTGTTCGTCCACCAACAATAATGTACATAATTGCAACATTGTTATATATATATGTCTCCAGAGATTGGTTGCAAACCATCTATCAATACGGTTCCTTTGGAATTGTAGAATGCTGTTTTTCCACGATACTAATTTCGACAACACGGGCACGTTGCCAGCAATTTTATAAGCCTAACTACGTGACTTCAAACTAAAAATGAAATTGGCCAATATCGAGTAAGATCAAACTTAAGCACAAGTTACTTTCATAAGTTCTACATCAATGACCTCGTCTCGTCGCGAATTCTTCTTGTTGATTTATACTTATGACATGGTTTTTTAAAGCCAAAACAATCAAAGAACACTCCTAATAGTTCACGTACTCACCTTCAGCTTATCCAAACCAGTTAGCTTGAGTTCATACGTGAATGGGTTGTGCACCTCGGGTTGAATGAACGATTGGGCTCTCAAAAGAACTTTTCTTTTCGGAAATTCCGACATTTCGTTAAAGAGCACAGAAAAAATAGCCTCAAATATCAACCTTCAAGCTTCCGATAGCAACTGAGAAATTCGGGGATATCAATACAAACACTCATCCCACCAGAAGAGGTCATTTTGTAAACATTGACCTTCTCGCTCAATATGGTCAGTTTACATCATCATTCTTCCACAGGATACCCAGGATAACAACAAAACTAAGGGTGCGTTCGATTGGGAAATCTGGAAATCTAGCAAGAAATGGATTCATAAATTCATGTATTTTTCTTCCAGCAATGCTTGTTTGTAAAAGGTTTGGTTTGTACTTGGTGATGTTATTTGTTCTGATCAACGGTGCAAGTTCTGCAAGGAGCCGGACATTTCTAGGGGCGGTGAGCGCGCTACCCGGCTGGGTGCCAGAGAATTTTTTTTTTCATGGTCGGACCCTGCATACGGCGGCTGCGCCCGCAGTACGAGCGGCAGTCAAAGCTTAGCTGTTCTACCGAAATGACACGATAGTAGCCTTTTCCAGTAGTTAACATGCAAATTCTGGGTTGAATTTGACGAGGAACAGCATCTTTTGTTCAAAATAACACAACTATTACCCTACATGGCGACACTCTACGAACTACGAGCGAGTTGCCACGCCGGAAGCCGGTGACCCATTTGACGCCAAATTGCAAGCTTGGAGACACAAAATGTTTCATATTTTTTCACTTTTCAGTCTGATATGGTTTTGGAAATTGTAAGTCCCTTTTCCTGAATGTTTAATGCAATATCCAGTGAGATTGATGGCCTTATTTCAATCCTATTCCTGTTAACTTTCATTGAAGTCAGGACAGTAAAGTTTTTTCCGCCTGTTGAATCCTGATTGGTCAATTCAAATTCAGGCGTGCCAGCCGTGTGCAAGGGAAAGAACGCTTAACGATTCCAAATCAATGGTCGAGGACGAAAAAAAATGCATTCGTTTTTCGTTCTCGAACGTTGATTTGGATTTGGATTTGGAATCGCTGAGTGTTCTCTCCGACCTTGAAAAAAAAAATTCCCCTGGAACCCAGGGTATGAGCGCACTCGCCTCCCGTCAACATGGCCTGGGTTCGATTCTTAGATTCGGCGTCATATATGGGTTGCGTTTGTTGGTTCTTTACTCTGCACCGCGAGGTTTTTCCCCAAGTACTCCGGGTTTTTCCCCTCTCCTCAAAAACAAACATTTGATTTGCGGTAATTTGTCCCCAATTAGTGCTCCAGTGCTAAAAAAATTGACTCTTAAATAAAGGTCCTGGCTTTTTTCTTCGTAGGCATGTTAGGCATAGACAAATAGTATCAGATCTTAACGTGAGGGCTCTAAGGTAAATTTCAACTGCGGAAGGTCGGGTGTTAAAACTTTTGATCAATGCCACTGAGCAGTTATGAGCTTTACTCTAATCGCGAAAAATACAAAATATATAATATAAAAATACTGCAAAATTGCAGGGGGTTACGTTATTTTGGAAAAGTATTAAGAGGGGGGTTGTCACACATTGAGAAGCCTTTTAAGGGAGGTTGTTTGAAACTTTATAGAGACCTTTAATTTTTCGGGCAATAGAGACCTTAAGATCAAGGTTTTTCGGTTTGCCTTTTCCACTTCACTCCGCTCACTTCAAAGCTGAATGAAGCGAAGGTACAAAGTTTATTTTGACACTAATTTAGCCCATCACATGCTTCTACTCAATACTAGTTATTACACACCATGTGATGGCTGGTTTTAAAAGTGACATATACAATATATTGTGCTTTTTGTGATGGTATGCTAGCTGAATTGTTGTTTCTAAGGATGAAAATGATTTTTGAGTCGAAAACGTTGAATATAAACATTCTAATACAACATTAGCGACCTTCAGATTGGAGAACAAGGACGACAACGAGGACGAGCACGCGCTTTTCCCAAAATGTTCCTTTTAAATGTAATGCGCTTACTCAGCACAGAAAACTCGTACTGGTAGTCGTTCTCGTACTCCAATCTGAAGGTCGCCGTTATGAATGCACTGGATGAACTGGCCGAGATGGTCTGCTTTCATATTAGCCAGTATCAAAAATACCATAATACTCTTTGTTTGCCCCTCCAAAATTTTACATGAACCTCAATGTTTTCATTTTCTCGTGGGAATTACAATGGTCCCAAGAGAAACTGGAAACAATGCGGATTACGACAAAATTTGGAGGGAAGAGTATTATGGTATTTTTGATATTGGCTAATACAAGTTGGGTGCTCGTCACGTGTGAAGGTGAGGGGGGGGAGGGGAGGGTTTGAGACAAAATCCTGGATAAAGTAAGGGGGGTATGTAATTGTTGCCAATGCTATAGAGAAGGGTTGGGTAACGTATGAAGGGACTTTCCATATAATTTTGCCCACCCCTACGCGCTAATAAATGAAAGCCCTCTAATCATCTCTATTCACTACTTCCACAATCCCATAATACACCTCTATTACTCCACAAAACTTTTGCATAACCATTGTTTGCAATTTATCCTGGGACATGAAAATGTCCCAAGAGAAGTCGAAAACAATGCCTATGCAGATTTTTTGGGGCTAAAAGAAGTGTATTATGGGATTTGTGCACGCAGTGAATTGGAGAAAAGATACTTAGCAATGTAAATGCGGCTGTGTGAAGACAAGTTAAAAGCAAAATACAAGATAATCAACCAACCTTTCACAAATCAACTCACTTTTATTTTATTAGTACTTATTTTACAAATCCATTAAGATTGTGCACAACAACGGAAGCGTCGACCATCTTATAAATATCAAATACCCTATCTAAAGATTTTAGTGTAAAATTTCTCGACTAACAAATAGTCGCTCATAATTCATACCAACAATACTGAATATTTACTTTTTGGTACCATGTGGTATAATGGACAAGAGACATTGTTGTCGAGTCAACAAAAGCACTTGGCGTGCCTTCTGTGCTTTCATCTGTTTCCTGGTATCCGGATACACCGATGAAGTGCTCCGACTCACTCGTTTTCGATACGTTATAAATTACTTTGCAATTAGCCCAAAACTCAGTCTAACCCTAAATTAGGTTTTATCAAATTGTTTATTTATCCGATTTTGTAATCACTATAAATATTATATTTCTGATACTCGTTGCACGTAAAATAATTACTGCATATTTAGCCCGGTCAGTGTAAGACGCAGACTGCAGACCGGCGGTAAAATGCAGACTGAGGTTATAATTTAACTGTTGAAAAAGCCCTAAACCATTAGAAATGCTAACAGTTAAGCCTAAATATTGTTTAAGGCCTAAATATTTTAAGCCTAAATATTGTTTAAGGCCTAAGGTTAGCATTTCTAAGGGGTTTGGGCTTTTTCAACAGTTACGTTATAACCTCAGTCTGCATTTTACCCCTGGTCTGCAGTCTGCAGTCTGCGTTTTACGCTGACCGATATTTAGAATTATCGCTGCCGTTTCACAAACCCGGTAGCATTAAGAAAAATGCGACATCAATAAATCTTGTTGCTCTAAATTCCGTAATGAAATAATGGAAGATTCATTTAATGTACTCGCAGAAAAAACTGGTATATTCAATAATTTGAGAGATGACCATCCACGTGACTTGTTCTCTCAGTTAATTGCTAGAGGAAAATCGAACTTGAAAAACACAAAGAACATTTATCTTCCTTCACCGCCGTTCAGTGAGCAGTATCTACATTGTACTTACTTCGCCAGTTCCCACTGTTTAAAAAAAAAAAAACAAATTCGAAAATGCAATTCAGCCTCAAAATATTTGGAATAAAGGCTTAGCGGCTGGGTCCTGGATATAGAGAAGGATATTGAATAGCTTGCCGCAGCTGGCGGTATTGTTATTGTTGGCGCGATAGGCATAGGCCGCGCGGAGAATGGGGAGGGGCGCTGTGGTTATAATTCCGTGTCCAAGTACACTAAATGAAAATCTTAGTGGGATTTTTTCTTTAGAGTACTTGGACACGGAATTATAACCGGCGCTGTCCATAGCGCCTCTCCCCATTCTTCACGCGGCTTAATTTGCCTCTCTCCAACCATACCGCCAGCTTCGCAAGCTGGATATAGAGCCTAAAGGTGGTTTTCATGTGCGTCATCGCCGCTATGTTGGTGGACGAAAACAAAAGATCTGTAATTAGCTTCTGTCGTTCATCCACCAGCAATTGGACATTACATCACTGTTACCTATGTCTCAAGAGATTTGCTGCAAACCACCAGGCCCCAGTTGTTCGAAGGGTGGATAGCACTTATCCACTGGATAAATCACTATCCATTGGATAACTCAATTGGTTTTGCTCCCGGAAGGGGGGGGGGGGGGGGGGCGTGCGGCCAGCCAGGGTATGTTTTTCGGGATTTTTGTATTGAACAGGGTATCGAATTTATCATTTTTTGTCTTAATCAGAGTATCGATTTATCAATTTTTGTCTTAAACTGGGTTAAATGTCTTAAACAGGGTATCAAAAATCGGAATTCTGTCTTAAAATGGGTAGGAAAATCAGCGATATTTGTCTTAAACAGGGTCAGGGTATGAGGGGCCGCGCCGCACCTCCCCAACCAGGGATACATCGAGTACCCCCCCCCCCCCCCCCGGGGTTTTGCTAGTGTTTATCCGCTGGATAGTGATTTATCCGGTGGATAGCGTTATCCACCTTTTGAACAACCGAAGTGCGTAAGCTCGGAACAGAAAACGAATTTCCTTTTCACAACAACAAATTGAAAACTGCTCCATTGCACCCTTTTTATACATTTCTTTCTTTTAGATGAGTCTTGACTCTCTCACGTGATATCCAACATGCGTTTCACGAGGCGGTAAACTTGAAAGCAACGTTGTCAGCTCATGGTGACGGGAAAGAAATTCTCGAAACTCTTCTACAAAAGAAATAAGGAAAAGGAGAAAACGTTACTTCTTGAGAGGCTGATTTCAATTTCAGCATTAGATATAGTAGGTACTTTCATCGCTACAACCAGAGTTCACTCTGCTACAACACGTCATCGTAACCCACTGTTAGATGTAATTGTATGGCGAAGCCGACTTCTGCCCTGAATCAAAATTATAGAATTTTTGGAATTGTGTGTTCGTTCTAGTTTTAAACTTCGACTTTGCTAAAATCGACAGCGCTTACCCGCGGCGTCTTAAGGACCTCGAATTATTTACCTGGTCTCTTTCGCGATGCGATTGTTGTGTGTGTGGCAGTTAATACCGGTAAGAATATTAATACATAGCCTGCGTGGCAGGCCGCAGAAAGGAGCGCCGGAGTGTACACTCCTACACTCCGGCGCTCCTTTCTACGGCCTGCCACGCAGGCTAATTAATACATTGCTGCTTTGCTTTCTTGATTTTAAGTAATTTATTAGTTTACTAATTTCTCGTC
>NC_090869.1:18947999-18957999 GCF_036669935.1 Montipora foliosa | reverse complement strand
AGCTGAATTGCCCGAGGTTGGACTCTGGATATTTACCTTCAACGCACTTTCAGCCACCTCTTTTTTTGCTGCTATTCTGGCCAAACAAGCTGTTCCCACGATGTACTGTCTGAAGTCAATGAAGCCTTTACTGTGCTGCAATTACATAAAATATATGTTAAACCTAAACGAACAATTTTATATAAAATCTGTGAAGAGCCCCGGGAAAATGAATTACAGTCGTTGCGCTCAAACGGAGATTCGCCTACAATTAAGTCGTTTCGGCCACACGTAAGTCGATTCGCCACCACAACGTTCTATTGTAAATGGAGACAAGCAAGTAAAACTTGGCTGCTACAGTATTAAAACAAGGTCGAGGTTGATATACAATATTGAACCTATTTTCGCGTTATTTCTCAAGCAAATAGCCCAATTTCGATATATTAGTTTTCAGTCCTAAACAAAAGGAATAATCTCGAGACTCTGGGAAATAAACTCATGCAAACCTTTATTCTTATTCCCCAGAGCCTCCAAATCCTGTTTATTGTTTTAAGATGAATTTTAATAAATTGAAATTGGTCAATTCAAGATCAATTCAAAAGCGTGGGCCAAACGACTTAACTGCAGGTAAATCAACATGTGGGCGAAACGACCCGATTCCGGGAAAACTGGTGCAAACGAGATACATGTACAACTGTTTTCTCTCTTGCCTATGATTGGCCGAGAATTGTACAAGCAACAACAATATTACTAGATTAAAACCTGATCTACAGTATGAGAAAAAAACTTGTGCGTCAGCATGTTGGAGAGTTCAGAATCCCATGTTGGATGACGTTGATCCTACATGTCAGAAAGCTTAGTACATGTAGCACACATTTTAAGTTTGCAACCTCTACAAACGTGTCCTACAAAATTCTAACCAGGGGTGTAATTTCCGAAGTTAAAATTTCAAGACCACCACTTTTAGGAAGAGTATCAGTTGGTTATTGACAAATGCAACCAAGATGTGGGATATAGATCAATTGAAGCCTGCAATTGATTGCAACCAAGACGTTAAACAAAGGATTACCAAAATCAAGTTCAGCTGGTAGTCAAAGAGGGACTTAAATCTTTGAAGAACTACAGCTGGCAACCTGGAAATCTGCCGGCCAAACTATTCTAACACATAATCACTAACTACATAACCACATTCATACACTGTTGGCCTACTGCAATCACAATTAGCAATCGGATTTAAGAATCATGTCTAAGGGCTATGCATCTTAAACAAATACTGGCAGGCTCTGTTGGTACTTTTCGCTGTGTTTTGTCCTTCCTCTTTTTTATTACCTCCTAGTATCTGCTACAAAGTGTGTGGTCATCTTAACACAGTACCTTACCCTATCCATAATTTTAAAGATCTCCTTTACAGGTTTGGAGATGGGTAAATTGTAAAACAGCGCAAAATCCTCCACTGAAATTTGACCATCTTGATCTGAATCCATGGCAGCAAATCGTTCGAGTTGCTCTTTGGCAGAATCCACACTAATTCTGGAAAAGAAAAAAAGATACACTTTTAACAAATGAAGCGCAAATGTACATTATGTCATAACAACTTTGGTAAACCTGAGAGAAATCATTGAAAACAAAAGCCAGGACATTCCTAAGGTCTCCTGGCTTGTATGCTTTAAGTAACTTTGGCATGGTTCCATAAAACCATGCTCTGTTTCCTTCTGATTGCCTTCACCAATATTTCCAAGTGGTCCAAGGTTGTATTATTAAGGGTGCGTTCGACTGACCGCATTCCGGAAAAGGAATACATGAAAGAGAAGTTAGAAATCCTTCATTTTTACAGAGATTCACATTAAAGTTGTCAAACACCTGCTAAAATGCTACTTTAACCCTTTGACGCCTAAACCGGCGAGACTTGATTTTTGATCATTTTACTTTGTCTAACGCCAGGTGATTTTACTCGTAGATGGGGAACCCCCAGGAGTCAATGGGTTAAACATATTTTTGCTTTCCTTGTTGCTTCAAAACACCAGACATACCATTTTAAATCATCACTCCACATAATAGGGTCAATCGAACAAGCCTTAATAATATAATATTATGCAGAAAAATTGGCAAATGGGACAAATACATGTACATTGAGGGCAAGGGATAAAAGCCTGCTTCTCATCCCAATGGATGCAAGGCCCTTTTTTCATGATACATCTTGGGTAAGTCATTTCCACAACTTAAATGTGCTGACATTTAAAAAACAAACAAGACCACATATTGGAAATTTCTTGCCAGGAACCTTTTATTGGCTGAAGCAATTTTAACTTCAAGTATCATTACTGTTATGTGTGGCAAAACTGCTGACCATGATACACAGTTGTTCACTTAAGTTTGTTAACCAATCACATTAAACCACGCTACCCGAGCTTTGTAATGATTCAACAGGGCATTCATGTTGTGATGTATGAAACAATATTATTATGTACACTGGCTGAATTATTAATTGTTCTATGGTGGCATACCCTAGTTTGCCAGCAGTATTACAAAACTCAATGACTCCAGTGTCTGGTGGGAGGCCAAGCGCAGCAGCTTTGGTCATCAAAAGTGCATCTTCAAAGGAGTGACCTGTGACTGGCACATTCAGACACCTAGATAGGCAACAAATTTTGTGAAATACATGCAATGCAGCCACAATACACCATCTCACTGGCTTGCTGGAAAAAAAACATCAATTTTCAAGGGTACTTGGTGAATTCTGCAAACTACTTAGTGGCTATATGGCTGCCGATCAATCCAAATTTGCATTTATATACGGCCATGACACCCTCCACTGATGCAAAGTCAAATCATTGACATGTAAAACCAAGATTTTTTTGAATTTTGATCTTCAAAAAAATCTCACAGATAGAAGTGCTTTTAGTCTCACCAATGATTAAAATGCTAAGGCAGGTAAATCACCAATAAATATCACGGTAATCACAACTAAATTAAACGAAAAATAAAAAAATAAAAAAGAGCTTTGGAAATTAGCACTAAAGAATGGCCGACAACCCTTGGAACACCTCATCAAAGCAAAACAACACTTAGAATAACACCACATTGTCAAAGACAAAGTTAACAAAGTTTGTCCTGTGCTTTGAGACGAGCGGAATAATGAGGCCAGACTTGATTATCTCTAGAGAAAAAATGAGGTTGACACCTGGATTCCAACCAACCTTGCCATATACTGTCTAACATGTTCAGCATAAACTTTTGGATTCTCTTTCTCCTGAAATACAAAACACTTTCACTTGTTAGCCATATATTTCAAAGTTTGGCTTAAGAATTTGACTTCAACAACTTGTCAATTCCTCTAAAAATGTGCTACTCATTTTTAATACCTCTTTTGTAGGATTCCAAACTGGTAAGAACTGTAAGAAAAGAAAAGAAGATTAAAAGATAAAATTAATTTTCCCTTAAAGCAGGAGCCCACCATATGACCTCCCAATTAATACAACTACCTAGTTACAAGAAGTCTTCTAATCCAAAAAAAGGCCACCCATTTTTTCATCTAAAGATCCTGTTAATCCGACTACCTTTTCGAGTCCTCAGACAGGGCTCGAAATTAACATTTTTAGTAAGGCGCCAATTGGCGACTGATCCAAAAATTTTGATCGCCAGATCTTAACTTTTAGTCGCCATTTTTTTCACTGATGTTTTAATTCATTTTTCTGATGATCATGTACACATGCAATCTTCTTTATAGTCCTAAGTTTACGTACTCGTAAGCTTCTAAGACTGAGATACTAAAACTTAAAAGGAAGCCAGTGCTCGTAAAACATATCATTACGCATTACGAGGTAAATAATCAATGTGAAAGCAGCTTCAGTCACGTTTCCTGTGCTTCCTCCGCTTTTGTTAAGTTTCCATGTAACATCGAGTCTATAGCTTACATAAATAGACGAACCTGAACATAAACAATCACCAGGTTTCCATATTTTCAGCGCTAAAAAGCCAAGGCTTCGTTGCAATTTCGATCAACAGACGTATCGGTACTAGGCCCTGCTCTGCCACATTGTTGGTAGTCGTACCAGGCTCCATTCTTGTTTAGGTTACTATAAAACTAATGCGCAAAACACTTGCAAGTTGCGGTTTTTTTTCCAGTTTAATTATTGAGTTGCATTAAAGAATTCCTTTCAGCTTATCATATAGGTGAGGTTTACACTAACAGAAGCGACAAATGCTCTTAGTAATAAACCTTTCTGAAGGTTGAGAGACACTTTGACTTCAAGTTCTTTCCTGTTCTGCTCTTCTAATACCTCCACCCCTCTTCTCAAGCCTTGTGCAATGGGTGAATCTTCCATCGGCTTTTGTTTTGCGAGACTCGCATCACAGGCGTGAAGATGACGTCCACCAATATTGTGCTTCTGCAAGGTCTCCTTTTTGAACGTGCGGCAACCTGATACAAATTCCGTTTTGCCTGCCAAGCGTGGAGAGGCACAACAAATTTTGCATGTCATTTTGTTGTCATCTTTGTCGAAAACGACCCAGGTGAACTCCTCCCGCCACTGCGGAACAAACTTGCGTTTACTAGCAGGCTTCTTAAGGGTAACTTGTTCTCTGTCATCAAGTGTTAGCTCTGCATTCTCTGCACTTCTCTTGGTGGCTGTCTTCTCTTGTTGGTTACGCAAATAGTCAGCTTTTCCTTTCCCTTTCTTCTCCGGTTTGGCTTGGGCCGGCCTAAGAAAAGTTAAAATATTCCCCTGTTTTGCTCCGACACTTGTTTTCTTTTCAACAGATTTCACATTAGCCGAAATGTTGGTAACAGGTACTTGGGGGGTTGCTTGGGTGTGAGAGGTTGCATCTGATAGCCACGCTACTAGCACAAAGTGGTTAGGCTTGTACCATGCGTTTGGTCGGTCATCAAGACTCCCTTCCCTTGACCACAGCAAGTAGACAGGATCACGCCCATCATCCAACGCAGAAAGTCGGGGGTTCAGCAGCTGGTGCATTAAAGGTGGAACCGGAAGTTGACGTCTGGATATAGCGAATATATCGGCCGTCTGATGACCGATGCGAACGCCATCACGTGAAGAAGGGAGCCCCATACTCCAATCTTGCAACTGGCTATAGCTTCAGCCTTGACTGCTTCAGTTTGACTCCCACCATCTGATATGACTTTGTCACCAACTGCCGTCAAGGCAACTGTAAATAGAACTGATTCCGGGATCTCGGTAAATTTGGCAGTTTTCTTGAAAATTTCATGCGTTGCATAAGACTCGGCATTACAGTACAGTTCTTCTGCAACTAGAAGACGCAGCCAGTTACTTCGTGTTTCATCACAACAAAGAAAAAGCGAAACGGAATTATACAAACAATCTCCGTTTGCAGTGGATTTTAACGCCACAGGATGACCTGCTGGTTTGTGATCGATGTCTGGTATCAGGCTGGTTCTAAGGTCGTCCTTTGCCAGCTTGCAAAAATCTGCTTTATCCGCCTGAACGGCCCACAACAAGCTCAAATCATCGATCAATTTCTTGCATGATTCTACATTGTTTGCATTCAGCAAAGTATGCAACGAATTTAAGGCATCTTTTGACCTAGAATTCGATGAAATATTCTTGATCTGACCAGGGATCAGACCTCGTGTGAACTTCACGCTTCAATGATTGCACGTGTTGTTTAGTGCGCCCGCAATACCAGCTGCTGAATCAAACATGGCGCTCGATTATGAAACATGGAGATCGAAGAGCCAGAAGAGTCGTGGGTTTGTTTTGTTATTTCTGTGCGCATAAATCGTGCATTTTATCCAAAACTACGGTTGATTTGCCTTTGGGGTTAAAAGGACGAAGGAAAAAGGTGAAGGTTAGTCGCCCACTGGTGACTAGCTCTAAAAATCTAGTCGCCAACGCTTGATTTTTGGTCGCATTGGCGACCAGTGAGTCGCAATGTCAAGCCCTGTCAGAAGTTATTTTCTTCATAAAATTATCCTGTTATTGCAACCAATCAATATAAAAACTGCAAATGAACTCACAAAAGTTACTGCTAGCATGAAAAGTGATTGGCTTAAGCAAAGACAAAGCCAACAGAAGTTCACAGACTTTTTTGAACCCATTTGAACTAAATTTCTGAATTTTGTAATATTGAACTGTGTAAAGCATTGCAAGTTACCAAATTGACAACAGCTATTCAATAAATTTCAGTATTATAGATACATGTAGCCCTTTTCTTTGTTAACAAAGAACTGACAATTGTCTTTGCTTTTACTCGGTTTTGTTGTCAATTACATGTAACTTAAAAGATTTTAATTTACAAGAGTCTGTCTTCTGTGGTGTATCATGGTTGGGAGGGTAAATGCTCGGAGATATTAGCTACACCAAGCTACTCTAAAAAAAAATCCGAGGGTAAATGAAGATGTATGATATTATATGATAAGCAAGAGTATGGTTTAAAAAGGTTGCAGCTTTGCAGTTGTAATTTGAGCCTCTCTTGGTATTACATGTATGATCACCACGTTAATAAGACCAAATTTCTCAGTTCTGAAAGTGGTCAAATTAACAGGATTCCACTGTAGTTGCTCAGTTTTTAAATGCTAAAGCAAAGCTAGTGTAAAATACTCTTTATTCTTTGATGCAGGTCTCACCATCTCAATATTGTAGTATAAATGTTGAAATTGAGAGAAGTGATCCTTGCACTTTCATCTACAACCCACAGTTCTAATGGTTTATTTCACTAATAATTCTATGGGCCAAGTAACTCACCTCAATTTCAGCAACATTACTTGGCTGACACAAAAGTAAAATAGTTAATAATAACCTGAAAAGGAAGATAAAATCCATCTTCAATAATATTATTTATTGCATGCAACTCTGATGCTTTGTAATTAACAGAAAGCGTCACAGTCCTCTAGAGATTCTGAATTCCCATGGATATTTTTCTTTGATATGTCAAAAATAGGTAGCTACATTGTATGAACTTTTGTTTTATTAGGCATTTTTAGTGGCAACTTTTAGGAAAATCTTCAAGATTCCATTCAAATTTCAGAAGCTCCAAAGAGAAATTCGAATGTTTATTTCAGTCTTGTCCATACTGGTCATGCATGACATAGCTTGATTGTACATGTAACTCTCAGATTATTAAAGTGGGGAGCCTGTGAAGCTTGAGCACTAAAAACTCTTTCACTATAAACAAGGCACATCCATTTTAACTACTTTAAATGAATACGAACAATCATTCTGACTCATCATCCTCATCATCATCATCAATACTTACGATCCAGGACCATCCCAAGTCCAACAATAAATATCCTGATGGAAAAAAAGTCAAGTATGAGGGTCATTGTTTACAGCGGTCGTCAGTTACACACGCCCCTCAATGACTCTCTTTCATATTTCGACAGTAAAATTTAAGTGGAGGTCAATCAAAAACGATACTCGAAAACTCCTGTTCTCTTGGTGGCAGTTGAATTCGTCATGGAAACAATTGATTGACCTCCGCCTAAATTTTATTTTCGGATATGAAAAAATGTTGTTGAGGGGCATGTGTTTTAAACTGATACCCGCTGTAGCTTTGTAGAAAAAAAGTTGGCTAATTACAAAGTGCAGCAGAAAAGTTGAACCCTAGCTTAAGACTACCAGGATCAAATTCAATGAGTTGTGAGCACAAGTCCTGAACACGGCAATCACCTTAGCCACTGGGCCGCACTAGTACTGCCTCAGTATCTTTAGTTATGGGATTGAAAGCAGTGAAAACCATTGATTGAAAGGGGTTTGCATTATTTGACAAGTGCAATTAAGGGTGCATTTGATTGGCCGTACTACGGAATAGGAAAACATGGAATAGAAGTTAGAAATTCTTCGTTTTTACGGAGAGTCACATAAATTAACCCTTTTGACACCCAAACCGGCTTGAACCGGCCAGACTTAATGTCTAACGCCAGACGATTTTACTTGTCAATGGGGAACCCCCAGGAGTCAATGGGTTAAAATTGTCAAACACCGGCTAAAATGCTATTTTACACAAACTTGTACTCTTCATTATCCTTGTTGCTCAAAAAGCCAGACATACTGTTTTAAATGATCACTCCCCAAGTTCTTATTCCAGTTCTTATTCAATCGAACACACCCTACAGTATATAAGTGTAGTGTCACAAAGTTTTGGTATTCTTTTACTGAAGACAACCCCTTTGCACCAGAAGGAATAGAATATGGTACATGTACATTGTATGGTCTAAATACCAAACACCTTGTACATGCACCAAAACTAATCAGAGACATCGACATTTTGGCATAAATATAACAGAATGTATTAAAATTTGACAAAGATTAGCTAATACTTTTCAAAGGTTGAAGAGTCTCTGTCTTGAAGATACTACCAGAAATTGGCAGTTGGCAGCTCTTGTTTTCTAAAATTCATTACACTTTCTCTATTTTGTTTTACAGAGGTATTTGACGTGTGAGATATAGAACTATAGAGTTTAACCCGTAAAAACTGCAACATACATGTTCTATAGGATTTGACCATTTCCTGAAAATGTGCATACTGGTATCTGTGCTTTTAAAACTGTTTAAACTATAGAAAGAAATTTTACCAAAAAACCCATTTATAGAAGACACATCACTTACCAAGTCATTTGGAAATCGTAGGAGAACTGGCTGAACAGAGCACCCTGGTATAAATGCTCCTAAAAGGAAACAAATTGTTACAAGATTACAATAAAAGTCTTGCCATGAAACAGTATTAAAACAATACCGTATTTACTTGAATAAGCGCCGCATCTGGGACAAAAAAGTTAATAAGTGCCGCCCTCGAATAAGCGCCGCACCGCCGATGTGGCGCTTATTCGAGGAATTCCGTATAACCAGGAAAAACACTATAAAACAATTTTAAAACAGCATCGGCAATTTATTTTCCTCAAATGTGATGTTCTTTAGTTCAAAGTGACTGTATTTCTATGCTCAGGTGGTAAGCTCTCTTTCCAGAATTCTTGCTATGCGAAGCTCTGATGTAAACTGAACGTTGTAAATTGTTCGACAACGGGTTTTTTTCACCGCATGAATTTCTCTCGTAATTCTAGATTTACTATCAGTTTAGTTTCAGTCCATAGGAAATTTAACAGATAGAAAGTGTACTGTTGAATAAAAATAATTATAGAAAAAGTAAATTTGTCTGGTACAATGTTTAAATAAGCGTCGCCCTCGAATAAGTGCCGCACTTGTGGCGCGAAAAATTAAATAAGCGCAGCGGCGCTTATTCAAGTACGGTAAATACGCTAATTTTAAATACTGTTGTAAAATTCATTAACAATTCATAAGTATGAAAACCAACAGAAAAGCACCATTCAGGTCATGTGCATGGTTCTGTAAATCATGATAAATGTCAACTGAACTTTTCCTCCCTTTGCACCTTATCCTTCTTTGCTTCAATCCACACAAACAACAGTGCAGTCCTTACATTGCAAACTATCTATAATTAATTCCAACACTTCAATACGCCAAACAAGTTTGTCTTGAACTTAGAGTACAGCTGGGAATATTGAGGCTTGCTAGAACTTCATCGAATGTTTGATAATCTACAATACTTGACCAAATATGATCCTTCCCAGTAAACCTTTCTTCTTGTTTGAATTCAGACGTTCATTAAGTTGATTCCAGGTGGGGCAAGAGCATCACTAACAACTACACTTTAATTTAAGGAAATCACTGCCCGAAAATGAGATAAATATTCAATATCCGACGACAACCTAAATACATTTTGTCAAACATTCCATAATTCCCAAAACAATAAATTATAATTATCTGATTTCTCTTGGTTTGCTGCATTGCATGCTTGGTTTGCTGCATTGCATGCCTTTCTAACACATTGGCGATGACTACTACAAAGCATTCATTTCACAAGTTGTTTACAACATTTGCGTCAGTGTTGTGTCACTATTCATAAAGTATCGGCTTCGCCTCAAGTTTGTAAATAGTGATACGACACTGCCACTCATGTTGTAAACAATTTACTTATTATGGCTTTAAAATAGAAAAGTTATGGAAATAGATAAAAATATTTATTA
>NC_090869.1:18932999-18940499 GCF_036669935.1 Montipora foliosa | reverse complement strand
GAAACATCCTGGGAACTGAGTCGCCATCTTGTGAATCATGAATATATTTCGACTTGATTTCGGCTTGACAGGTCGTGGGGTGTGCATTTAAATATTTTAAAATAGTTCAGTCTTTTGCTAATTTGCTTTGGCATGTTTTCGTGCCTGTGAATAATTAATGAGAGCAGCCAGTCGCCTCTGGTAACAATAAATGCAATTTGCATACGAACTTTACGGCATACCAAGTTAAATACAGTATACTTCAACCTTCCAACATCTCAAAGCTAGACTTGTCAATAGAAAATGATGTTAAATCCAACCAGAGGTAACGAAATTAACATTTCGGGAGGGAGGATTTTCAGAGTTCTTTTTGAATATACACTTCTTTCCTAGAGTTACGTTATTTATAAATTATCATCCACCAATAATTGTCTACTAAGAAGGACAGATACAATATTTTTTTGCTGGAAAATAAACTTAGAAGGACTTGTATCTATCTTAAAAACGGGCTCGAACTCGAATGATTTTTTACAAACTCACCATGGTACACCGCCATCTTGAACGCCTAAATGGGAGGTCTGGAACTCTAGTTCCCGATCCCAGGGAGCCCAGGTCTTTCCTCATTTTCAGTCTAGGCTAGGGTGCCTGTGCGTAGTTTTCACTAAGATAACGTTGAAGGCGCGCTCTGATTGGGTACTCAAACTCCGAATATCCTTTTTATTATATACTAAAACAGTGGATAGCGTTGAACGCAGGCGCTGATTGGCTCGTCAAACTCCGAATATCCTGTGCTATTTACCTCCGAGCAACTCGGGAAAAAAATGGCGTCCCGATTTGCATCCGTGACAAGTGAAGAAAACATCCAAATTAATTTTTTGTACTATATATTATGTCACTGTTTTAGTATATACTAAAACAACTATTCACTTCAGTGTCGGTGGCTAGCGTTGGATATTTACCTCGCCGCGAAGCGGCTCGGTAAATATCCACCGCTAGCCACCTCCACTTCGGTGAATAGTTGTTAACTATTTCCGTCGTGATTTTCGCCCGAAAATATTGTAATCGTTGCAGCAATAAATGAGCTAAAATCATCTTTTTTGTGCTATAAAATCTCACTGTTGAAGTATACACTAAAATAACTATTCACCTCAGTACAACTTTCTAAGCAACGAACAGCGCAACAAAACAGAAGAACCGGATCCTGGTGAAGGACCTTATCAGCGATGTAAATATTATAAAAAGGTTAAAAGAGCAAGGCTGATATAACGGTGAAGGAATATATTTAAAAAGGCAATATTTCGAAAGACACTGCCTTTTCAATACCTTTTTTCAATATACTCCTTCACCGTTATTTCAGCCTTGCTCTTTTTAGCTATTCTCCTCAGTGTCGGTAGCTAGTGGTGGATATTAACCTCGCCGCTTCGCGGCTCGGTAAATATCCAGCGCTAGCCACCTCTACTTCGGGCAATTGTCGTTAACTATTGCCTAGTGGCGAAAAAACAACTATATCATCGGTGGTATTTGCTCCCAACGTGTTAATTGCGATGTTTATTTTTGTTTATGGCGTTCACTGGGCAAGTCATTAGCTCCTGCGTTAAGCCGTATACGAAAAAAGGTTATATCCTTCCATTTCTTTACACTGCCCTAACTCTTACGAAAAGATGGCAGCTGAGAGGAGTTATGATTTATCGAAGGGCTAAACTGTGGTGAAGAGCGGAGAATTAAACGGTCCTCTTAATGAATTAACTAAACCTCCTACAAACAAGGAAACATTCACTTTGCTTGTGAATGATACATTGGCTTTCTTCTTATCAACTGAAAAGTCTGAACTTCTCAACTTCTGCAAGAGCAGAGTGCGACGGATTTTTTTCTCTGTTTGTTCGCCAGGATTTGAGGACGAATAGTCCCGAACATCTCGAAACATGACCCACTGACTCTAGTCTTTTACTTGACAACTGTCTTGCTTGACTGAAGGGAAGGGTTGAGAAGTGACAACCGCTGACAAGTAGAAAAGACGCATGCGGGCGTCACCTGTTACAACGTTTAGCACCTGCTTAGCACACAGCGTGTAATAGGCATCAAGAGGATTTGTATGTGTTTGCGGTTTAATAAATTTTGGCTTGGAGCCTATTTCAAGAACTTAAATGTAGTCCATTTGCTTTTCGTGGCTTATCCAGTGACCTGAAGCAGACAGAGAGGAGTTGACTGAAACTGCTAAGCGACGGTTAAGGTAAAGGCAACTGATTTGTTATTAAAATAATTGTTTAAAAAAGCGTAAATTTATCGGCTAGCTAGAGTTAGTCCTTAAAATAAATTACCTCTATATATTTTGCGTTCGACATCCAACTAAATGCATTAGATCATTGATAGAAGGTGTCGTCACTTTTCAATCACATCGAATACCTTGGAGCTTCTTTAAGAACGCGTTCTTCGCTGGAAAAAATCAACAAAGTCTGCTTTTAAGGTTTTACTCCCTTGTGTTATAGTAAGTTTTAGTAGTCTAAGAATTGCTTGTTTCTTTTGTTTTGACATGTAGAAGAGCGAATTTTTTTCACTCATGCAAATTTAGAAAGGCGCGGCCAGAATTTGGAGTATATACAAGGGCAGCGCCGGCCGATCGAAACAGTATCAATGCGCGTGAAAGTCTTTTGCGAGATACCTGTTTAAATTCAATGGAACACCGGTCTGTTGCAATTGATGATACTGAAAACTTGTACATTTAACTGCAACTGATACTGTAGAGATAAAAATGAGTTTAGAGAAACTGTAACAGGTAGCAGTTTGTCGCATGTGTCCTCTCAGAGAGAAAAAGCAAGTAAAACGTTAAAAGAACCTGACTAAAGTTGAATAATGTAATAAGAACTTTCAGCCGCATTTTGAAATTTCACACCCAAATCAGAGTAAAGAATTACCTTGCAGGACAGTGGTTTCATGTATAATACAACAGGTTGGAATGATTTTTTAAAAAGCATACGTCATATTGACAGCTTGCAAGCTATTATATCAACATTGGCCACACCTTATGTAAGTATCATTATTTACCCTCGCGTTTTTAGAGTAGCTAATAGCTAATATCTCCGAGCATTGAACGGACCAACTTTAAGAATCCCAACTGGCCGGAGGCAAACCAGTTGGCTATTTAAAAGTGCAACCAGGAAACTGAACCAGGGACTACCTGGAACAAACTCAGCGAGCGGTCAGAACGTGTCTTGAACCCGGGATTTCCGAATCTCCAGCGCACTGCCTCCCAAAAATTAGTTTGAAAAATAAATCGTATTTGATTACTGCCCTGGATATATCGATATCGGGCGTGGCTTTCTTCTTTAGCAAATTTATTGCATGAAATGACTGATAAGAAAAAAAGACAAATCGGCTAAAGATAAAATATTTCAAACATAATAACCCTACTTGCTGTGCCAATGAGAAAGATAAGACACAGAGTGAGACTCCCATTATTTTTTCAACAAATAGCAGCCCGCAAAGGCTTTCGGGAAGGAGAAGTAGGTTGCTCTCTTCCTTTGTTGACCTTTGTTGCACCTCGAATTCCACTTAGTTCTTTTCTTCAGACCACAGCTCTTCAGTGCAATTTAAGCTATATCTGGCAGCACGATAACGCGTCGTTGATAACACTGAAGAAGGAAACGTCCAATTTTTTAATGCAATGCACCGTTTGTCAGTTTAGGTTTTTTCATTTCAATAAAAGCGTCTTTTGAGAACTGGGTTTCATTCTTAGTTGTCAGAAACTGGTTTTTGGATCCACAGGCAGCCCAAGCTCGGTATACGCTTTATAAACTTTGTATGGGAAAATTAACTTTGAGCTTTTAAATGCTAAAATAAGCTGTAAATGTAGAAATAAAGTTCACTTACCTCTACATACAGTTGCCCTCGTCTTTTCTATGCAATCGGAGGGCAAACTGTGTCCGTTTTAGACGGGTTTGTGGCTTTCGAATTCTTACAATGTCGTTCTGAGTTCCAGGTTGTCATTTCCCCAAATAAAGAAAGCCACAAACCCGCCTAAAACGGACACAGTTTGCCCTCCGATTGCACAAAAAAGACGTGGACAACTGTACGTAGAGGTAAGTGAAGTTTATGTCTACATTTACAGCTTATTTTAGCATTTATAAGCTCAAAGTTAATTTTTCCATACAAAACCTACATATCGTATTTTGAGCTTGGGCTGCCTGTGGTGGATCGTGTCTATACAAACAGCGTTAATCCTACGAACCTTGGACAGAGAAAGAGCTTGACTCGGGCATTCACAAACGAAACAAAGCACTTCCGTTTAGTTCCCCTTGGGAACATCTTGCCTACGTGCTTGGATAATTGATATGACGCAGTGCACATTAGTCCGGTTTTTTCGGTTTCCCGTACGTCTCAACTACATCGGTCACTGTTTCCGGTGACTCCGAACTATACCATCCATGACAAATGAGACTACTCTCAGAAATAACTACAACGCAATTTCAAACTATGCTCTATATCTATACTCTCTCGGCAGAAGAAACAATTTGAAACTTGTTTTTTCTTTCAGTCGCTCATGATTCTTCTTTTTCATCGTAGATGCTTGAACCGCGTTGTGATTAATAGTTCTAGTTCTAAAATATCATGGATGAAATCCATTTGACATAGATCGTCTGCATCGTTCTCAGTTGTGTCGGTTACCAAAATGCTTTTTGTGAAGTTGTCTTTAGCTTTTGCCTGGTGAGCAATAACTCATTCTTCACTGTCTCCCCGAAATATATCCTTATTTTGTTTTAATAGATAATGAAATATTTTAAAATAAGGCGCAGTCTCTGGCGCGATTACTGCGTCGGTCATGATGGGCCTACGAACAAACGTAATCCTAACTTACCGTTCAGTCTTATTTTTCCATTCTGCCGGTTCCTTCGCTCTCTCAGCAAACTGAGGTTTGCAAAGGTTTATACGGTCTTATACGTGTTCTCTTTCAATTATGATATACTAATGAATTGAAAAGTGTCGAATTTAGGTTTACGTTATATCTTTGTAGCTTATTTTATTTACTGGAACTTAAGGAAGATGCCTACTAATTAAAGATATTTTTGCCCCGGTGTGTGATTATGCAAGAAAATGTAGATCTTAACAAGTGTTATTGAAATCCAAAAAGAAAATTGGGGGTAACCACGCATTTTTCAAAGATAATTCATGAATAATCTTTGTAAAAAGCTTTAAAATACAATGCAATGTATGGCGTTCTTTCTCAAATTGAAGCTTAATTATCTCTCAAAAATGCATGGTTACCCCCAATTTTCTTTTTGGATACCAAGAGTACTTACTAAGATCTACTTTTTCCGGATAGTTTTAAACCGCGCTAAAATATCCCCGTATTAGTAAGCATCACCGATTGGAAATCCGAGTATCTCGAGATGCGCAGAAAGTGTGCGCAATAACAATGGTAGGCACCGTCCTTAAATTAACTTTATCTTATTAGAAAACAGTTGAAAAAAAAATTTCTTAGAGTTGAAGCTAAATTTGTAGCTGGAGTTGAAGCTGAACTTGGCTCAAGCAAGTCCTAACTTCGCACCTATGTAAGATTTTATGGCAATTTTAATCTCCAGCATTACTTCGCCGAGTGAGTCAAAGATTTCTCAACACCCTCCAGAAGGAGATGTTACTGCAGTCTACCACGGTCTACCGATTTAATGCTCTTTTTCAAAGTTGGTCTCGTCAGTACTTTCCATATGAATGAAAACTAATTTTCCCCTGAATAGCTGGTTTGCAATCGATTTCTAAAAACACAGATAACAATGACGAAGTGTAAGTCAGACGTAAGCAATGAAGCCGTTGACGCGAGAAGGAATGCAAAGGACAAATGATCCAGAACAATTTATGTTTTAATACGTGACACACGTGCGCTTTACATTTATGAGAGATTTCGGTTCATTCTTTGCCATTCTCGTCCTGACAACGAGGTAATGATGACTGGAAAAATTGAGGCCTCGGCTAATTTTGAGGTTGTTTGCAAAACAAGGGCAACAATAAGCCATTTCTGCGTTCCTGCCTGAGTCCCGGCTTCAAAGCGACTCTAAGTGCGAAGTTTTTCTTATGCCGGATAATTAGTTTTCATTTATACTGTATGCAAGGTAGAGCTAATTACCGTCACAAAACCTTCGTTGGACTCGCTTTGAAGAGAAGGCAGACATGAACTAGAAAATGACCCATTTATTTCTGGAAAGTGGGTTTACGCTTACCATGCCGAACGACTTGAAATAATTGCGGGATGACTGGAATAACTTGCTTATAAGCTTCCTATTAAGACATCTCTTGCTTTTTTTATTCATCATGGCGGCAAGTACGTAACGGAGAAACCAATTAATGAAATTTGCATTTGAACTCACTGGGTCGCTTTAAAAAGAGATTGCAATAAGCTAGACTACATGTTTCAGTTATTTTGCAATCTATACCCTGACCTTTAACCAGATGATTGATTGCCGGGTTTACCCCCAGCATGCATAAAATAGAAAAATAACAACAAAATCAAAGAATTGACGTAGTAAAAGAAAGGCACATTGTTCCTTACACCTTTTTTCATCACAGTGTTCTGAATGTGTCATTTCATTGCTTTGTTCACGTCCTCAGTAGTCCGATACCCTATTGACAGAGGGTGTTTGCCCCGTTTTATCCTAAGATAAAGGCCAACAATGAACCAAGCGTGGGAAAATGTGCAATTGCTTTTGGGCTTGCTGCGACTGGCCGGCAATTTGACAGAGATAACACACATGCCAAATTCACACTGAAGAAGTAGCCGGTAGGCCCGGGGGGGGGGGGGGGGGGTAAACCCTTATAAGGGCTTAATGGGGACGTGCGGCCAGCCAGGGTATGTTTTTCGGGATTTTTGTCTTGAACAGGGTATCGAATTTACCATTTTTTGTCTTAATTAGGGTATCGATTTATCAATTTTTGTCTTAAAATGGGTTAAATGTCCTAAACAGGGTATCAAAAATCGGAATTCTGTCTTAAAATGGGTAGGAAAATCAGCGATATTTGTCTTAAACAGGGTCAGGGTATGAGGGGCCGCGCCGCACCTCCCCAACCAGGGATATATCAGGTACCCCCTCCGGGCCGGTAGGCAAGTAGTGTAGAGGCAATGGTTTGGCGAATGATCTTAAAAGGCGGAGTTTAATGCGTCAGTTAATCTCAAATTTTGTGCCTGAATCTCTTCCTCTTGGCTTTAACCCATTCAAGAGGTTGGAATCTAAAGGCGTTATTTTGCAAGAGAAAAGTCAGAATTTTAAAATCTGCAACGAGTGGAGGTGTAATGCCTGTTGCATGTCATGTCCAATTTGTGATCAGATGCACTGATGCATGATGATCTCCTACTGACTAATTATTGAACACTCCCACTGTAAGCGTTAAAAACGTTTTAAAATCATAGCTGGCGACAGTTACTGTAAAAGGTTTTTAAAGCAAAACAATTAACAATTGCAGCGTCATCACACACTCTGAAGATGACTAAATACCATATCAGCATAAACGTGCTCATAAGAGGAAAACAAGGCTTCA
>NC_090869.1:18912999-18920499 GCF_036669935.1 Montipora foliosa | reverse complement strand
GATGACATTGACTGACGTTTCGACAACCTGAGCGGAAGTCATCTTCAGAGTCAAGTGATTTGTGTAACGTCAGTAGATACTACAGATGTACTAACCAAACAACATATCAAATGAATCATATATTGAACTGCAGATATGAAATTAAGTGAAACCATGATCCTCACAGTTATGAACACAATTTTAGCAATTGCTTAGAGAAGCCTGAAAAATTCTGCACTTCAACATCGCACTGGCATCATGGGGGGATAGGTTCAAACCCCATTGAAGTCCTGAAATTTTCAGGCTTCTCTATGCAATTGCTAAAATTGCGTGCATAACTGCGAGGATCATTATAAGCTTCACTTAAAATGATGCTTTGGTCATTGAGAGATGAAAAGGTTGTCAATTTGGTCTACTGTAACTTTGCAGTTTCTTATCCAGGCTTATTATCGTTTATTCATTGATTTTTAGGAAATGGTCCCAATGCTTTAAGTTTGTCATTTATACTGTGTGGAAATGTGCCATACTACATCCCACGTCAACATCCCAATGCTATTCTTGACCAGAAACTGTGTGAAGATCGCGGAAAGTCATTATTGGATAGTGTAAGTGAATTTATGGTCAATTTTACATAAGTTTTTAACATACAAAGCTTTAATTTGATCTATATATGCTTAAAGTTGTAAAAAACAGCACTTCTCCATACCCCTCAAGAATAATATTATTTGTATTTGGGGCCTTAAACGTGACTTAGCCTTTGTAGACACATTATTAAGGGAGACAGGGATGTTACATCTATTAGGAAGATTACCACACAGAACCTGAAACAATAAAATAATGATCAAATAACTTTGATATTTACCCAGGAAGCTCCACTCACTTGAAAGTTGTTTTCAGGGAGGTTGTGCAACTGATTGAATTGGAATTTAGAGATGTTGGCAAAAGGTCTGCCGGCTAGATTTGCCTGTGAGTGCAAGCTTCATAGTGGCATTCAAATAGTGTTCACTAAGCTCCTTGTTTCTTGCTTTTCAGTTCTTAAGGAGACAGATAAACATAATTGGTTAAGATGTCAACTGCAACCTGAGAGATTTGACAAAGAGTGTCAGAGGTAACCTCCTACACTCTTTGTCAAATCTAGAGGTTGCTGCTCTTTTAAAAGAAAGTTGATGATTATTGTTTACTGTTTTCCTTGAACATTCAAGAGACTGGTCAGGAAAGAACATGGTTGTGGTGCTCTTCTACTTTCCCCTTTCTTGTTTGACTACTTACTATCCTATAGTAACAAGTAAATATTATTACAATTTTTATGACCCTGCGAATGTAAGACTGCTAATATCACCCTTTCTTGCAGTCTTAAACAATACATTACAAACGGCACAGCTCAACAAGATCAGACTGAAAGCGTACTTATTATAATGACTAGCTCCATGTGCGGGCAAGATGAACCAAATCCCGTGCTTTGATTGGTGACCTGAGCGGACAAGATGGAGCTAGCACCACAGCCAGTTCTAATTAGCTGGGAGGTGGTTTTGATGAGAAAACCTGAGTACCCAGAGAAAAACCCTTTTTCATGTTGAGATTGACTGAAAGTCAGTCCATGTACATTTATGACTACAGAGGTAGGGGAAGAGGGTGGGGGGGGGGGGGGGGGGAGGGGATCCACTCCAGACTGACTTCACAAGGAGTAGTACAGCACAGTGTTCACCCAGATGGTCATCCATCCAGATGTTACCCTGTCCAACAGGACTTAATAACAATGGTGAACAGATGGGAATTGGTGTTTTCCTTTGGGCTGATCATGTGCCATATATCAATGCACCTCTTACTAACTGAGATATTAAACAATAAAGTATTTCTGGAATTGCCCCATGTTGGCACACTCAGTACTCAAGCCTACTTTTTAATAACGTGTTCAGTCCCAATAGTGCAACTTACAGAGTTTACTCTGACTGTCTAATTCCAGACGATTTTACTTGCCAATGCCCCCCCTCCCCTCCCCTCGGGGCTGAAAGGGTTAAATGATGGAACATCTGCCAAGTGTTAATGGCTATTGTGATTTGTTTATTCTATTTTGTCTTCATTGAACTATTTACAGGATTTAGAGTATCTTAGTGAAGGCTTGGAAGGACGGTCTTTCAACCCTGTGGCCCTGCTGTTTGACCAGTTGTTACGCCCCAACGCTGACCTTGGAAAGGACCAGGCATCTTGTCTGAAGTGGCACTATAATGGAAGCCGAGCGATGAAACATTTGGTGTTGGGAAGTGGCCCTCCTGGTGGATGCTGGCACAATATGGAGGGTTCGCAGCTAACACTGAGTCTTAACAACTGGTTGGAACTACCAGGTTGCAACTTTCAAGACTGGCTAAGGGCTCACAGGTCTTTAACAGTGAGGAAACCATGCAATCTTGTCACCAATGGTGTTAAAAGTGATGGATACAACTATGATCGTGCCACAACCAGTCATATTGCTCAGTACTACAAGGACTTCGTCACAAATACTAACATTACATCAAATTTTTGGAATGATGCTAAGGTAGTTTCAGTCAAGCGTTTGCTTCAAGGAGATTGCACTGATTGTCGTTGTCGAGCAGCAGATTCTCAGAGAGATGGCTGCTGGGAGATCAGAGGTGTCCGCACCTATGCGGGAATTCATGAAATGTTCGTTGTACATGCATACAATGTTGTTCTTGCTACTGGCAATAGGGTACCAAAGGTCCTTGGTATTTCTGGGGAAAACCTTCCTTTTGTGTACCACAAAATGGATGCCATCGCAAGATACTTAAATGAACTCGCTGATCCACCACTTTCAATGGATCCATGTCTTGTTGTTGGAGCTGGATTGTCAGCAGCTGACTGTGTGCTGGCTGCACGAAACAAAGGGATCCCTGTCATTCACACTGTTCGTAGGCAAGCAAATGATTCAAAAATCATTTACAACCAGCTCCCTGGTGTGGTGTACCCAGAGTATTATAAGGTTGGGCAGATGTTGAAGGGAGAGATGACAACTGCCTATGGCAAAGATAGCATGTACACAGCCTACACTAAGACTAGCCTGGTTGAGATTCGCAAAGACAAGGAGTGCGTTTTGAAGAAGTCAGATGGTACCCTGTTCAAGCAAAAAGTGTCCAGTGTCTTTATCTTGGTCGGTGCAAAGCCAGACCTCTCTTTCCTCCATGGAGTAAAACGACTTGGTGTCAAGGGCTTGAAGCCAGTTGACAGCAAAGAGAACCCTATTGACATAAATCCTTTTACATATGAGTCTGTCAAAGAACCTGGCTTGTTTGCCATTG
The DNA here is from genome assembly GCF_036669935.1 of Montipora foliosa. Classification (NCBI taxonomy): domain Eukaryota; kingdom Metazoa; phylum Cnidaria; class Anthozoa; order Scleractinia; family Acroporidae; genus Montipora; species Montipora foliosa. The sequence goes on along the minus strand of NC_090869.1, from coordinate 18,917,230 downwards.
GGCCACTAATTGGTGACAATTTTGTACGCTTTGGTATTGGCGGAGCATTAGGCATTGCAAATCATTTAATGAAAGAAAATGAATAGTTCCTAATTGTCTAAAATACTCTAAATACCTAAGAACCTTGATATCCACTTAACTGTGTGACACCTCAGGTGTCCTAGGATGCCCCCAGTTAACGAGTAAAATCGTCTGGCGTTAGACAGAGTAAAATCTGTCAAGTGTCACTCCCAGGGGTCAATGGGTTAATGGAGGAGACATAGTTTTTGACTGCTGAGGAGCAGAAAGTTTCAGAATTGAAATTTCAATTATTTGATTCACTCGCAGAACAAAGTCTTTTAAAAAATATCAAAGATTAACATCGGTGGTAGCTGTCTGTTTTGCCTGTAAACATAGTAAATCTATGGAAAATGTGCAAAAGCAGGTGTCTATTGGTACAAAAGTAGGCACTTCGAATGGATCTCATACAAAAATCTTTCTTGGTTGGACAAGGGTGCTGGAAATACTTTCATTTTTAGGTTAAAAAATTGTATTAGCCCTGCATGGATATATATTAATTTCATAGAAAATTGACCTCTCAGACTCCAATCAATAGTTGCCTTGTCTTCTTTGCTTCCTTGAGCAGAAACAAACAGTTGTTGATTACAGGTAGCACTCATTTTTTCTAATCCGGATAAGTTTCAGAGAAGTTAGGCTAAGTTGAATTCAAGAGGGTCTCTGTACATTTCGTCTGGTCGAGGTTGACTAGCTTTTACAGGTTTTTTAACCACGGCCTTCTTTTATCTAAACATTGAAAGCTACCTCAATTAAATCCTTGCCCTTGCTTTTTTTCCTCAAGGCAATTGAAGTTTTTGCTCAAATGAATTTAATTAAAATAATTAAATGAAGCATTTTTTATTTTTTTGGATTGTAGGTTAATTACAGTAAACTAAGTGCTTTTCACCTTGCATTCAAAATAATGTTATGGGGACTTTTAAAGACTGAAAATTATGGTTCAAAATTTTTCATCTTCAGGGTTAATTAATAGGATGTAACTTGTAAGTACATTTTCAGGGACATTATAATACTGTAGAATTGCATAACATGACTGGCAGCCATTTTGAGTTATTGAAACAAAACTAATGACTTAAACTATTTTTGTCAAAATATAATTCAGTTCCAAAAAGATTAGACGTGTGGTTTACCAACAAGGCTGCTTTTTTTGAAAAACCAGTATGGAAGGGTGTATTTAGTATTTTAAAACATGAAGACATGTAATGAAGGAAATAGGTCTATCCCCTAATTTAGGGGACGCTTTTCTGCAGGTACCGGAAAGCATTTTGTTTTTGGTCACTTGGAATTAGTCTTTATTTGGAGTTAGTTTGTTTTCTGTCTTTTGTTTTACTTAGGGTGCATTCTTTTGGGACTATTCAAGTTATTCTTATTCCAGTTTACAAATAACAGAATACATGGAATACCAATTCCACAAAGAACGCATCTGCCAAGTTGGTCCCAAAAGAACATGATTACTGTCTATATTCAGAGTATTGCTATTCCGGAATAGTCCCAAAAGAACGCGCCCTTAATTTCTGCTCCAGTACCTGCAGAAGCTGCCTAATTTAGGCACACAGAGAATAAGCTGTAAAATAGTTCTACCATGGTTGTAAAGGTGACTAAAAATATTAACGTCAAAAAACAAGTGAGACAAACATAGTGGTGTCAAGAAAAATGTGCGTGTAGTCTATCCTTGGACAAATTTTCACAGAACTGAGTCGACTGTAAATGGACAAAGGGACACAGCTTTTGTGTGGATGTGGAGGTTAACCCACTGATTCCTGAACCAAAATTGTCTGGCGTTGGACAAAGCAAATCTGTCAAGTCTCACTCCTAGGAGCCAATGGGTTGTCGTGCCTTCTTTTTTATAAAATAATTAGGATAGTACACACGCACTCATTGATCAATAGCTGTGTTTAGATGAGAGTGTGGAAACACGGCTGTGACATAACACGAATGTTGATTGGTTATGTATTTTCAGATGCACGTTTTGATTGGCTAGTAGGAAATATGAGCATGTATCAAGAAAATGTTTCAATCAAGACATAAAAAAACAGCATTGGTTATGTAGGCAGATGTGCATTTTGATTGGCTGGTAGGAAACATGGGCATGTATCAAGAAAATCTGTTTCAATCAAGACGTGAAAAACACCATTTGTCTCAATATTTTCTCGAATTATCTTTGAGAAATATTTTCTAAAACCAATAGAGGACTTTTTTCCGTGTTTCCATAGCCTCATCTAAACACTCGGGGGATTTGGGAGAATTTTCGACAGTTATGCAAACCCTTGACTGCAACTCGGGTTTGCAGAACTGTCTCGAATTCAGCCATCTTCCCTTCATGTTTAGATGAGGATATGGAAACACAGAAAATGACCTCTATTGTTTAAACAGCCTAGCTGTCTTATTTATTTTGATGTATTTATTGTTTTCTCTATCCCCGCAAAATAATATTGTTGATACAGGGCTGTAACCGTTTTCAGCACCACTAATGTATGTATGTACCGGTATATATAATTTTCTCCTAGTTGACCTTGGATCAGAAAAAAGGAAAATGTAACTCTCAAGCACACTTCACAATGCTTTCATTAATTAAAGAATTCTCAACTTTTGATAGTCTCACTTTTGAGTTGTTCAGGTTGTTTATTTTAAGGAATTCTTTTCGCGCCCGAAAAGCCTTTTGTGAAACTGGCAACCGCTTGAATTGGAAAGTAGAACTTTTAACATGTGTTAAAGCCAACAAAAAGAAAAATGACTGTGAAGTTTGACGACTTAAATCCACTCCGTTCTTCGGATACAAAGGGAATTGTGACACTCTAAGATGGCCCGTAAAGTTTCGGGACTTTCGAGAAACGGGCCCCAGATCCCGATTGTTCAAAGGGTGGATAGCGCTATCTACTGGATAAATTGCTATCCACTGGATAAGTCAATTGGTTTTGCTAGTGTTTATCTGCTGGATAGTGATTTATCCGTTGCATAGCGTTATCCACCTTTTGAACAACCGAGGCCTGACCATTACCATTGAACCAGTCTGTTTCCATATTTTTTCTCTCTCCCAGGAAAACACAAGGTTTTTAAAAAGTGGGATTTAAATTTTTCATCACAACAGTACAATAATTATAGCAAGCAAAATTTAGTTTTAAAATGTTAAAGGTTACTGTTCAAAGTTCACCGATGGAAGACAAGGATTACAAACTTTTACCAAGTGGAGAAGTGTCCAATTTCTCAAGGAAACTATGCCATGTAATAACCAACTTACCTCACTTGCTCAGAACCGTAATGGGGAATAATGGCCCTCAGTAGTTTTTGTACTGACCAAGCTGCACTAGGTCCATACTGCCACGACCTCAGGCCAATATTCCCCAGTACGGCCCTGGTGCTCTGTCAGTAAGAGGTTATTATTTTGTTCATTGTGTCAGAGATATCTCATACAGACTATTATGAAAGACACTTGAAATCAGAAAAAAGAAGTTTGACAATTTTCTTTCATCATTGCAGTTACAAAGGTTACTTTTAGGGAATTTGATGACATCAATATCTTAGCCAACGAATGACTAAAACTAAGCCAGACATAATATTATTTTATTTTGGAATGGAACCACTCTTCAAGCCACATTTGTTAAGATCGTAATTTTTTATGTAATGATCAAATTCAACAATTATATAACTCCTTCCCTTCAATTGTGAGGCAGTAATATCCAAAGGATAAATGGGGTGTGGTTGGATTTGTTGCTGTGGGAGTTTCATATTGCATGTATGGATCAGTTTAGGGGATACAACGGCTGTTAAATTTCACAGTTGTCAACCGTTAGCTCCCTAGAAAGGGACACGGGCAATTTTATCAAATTTGACAACAAGGGGCACCAAGGGGTAAACATTCAATAAGCCACTGATTCTACAGAGCCTAGTAGTTCAAAGTATGGTTAGTGTAGCAAGCAATTTTTAACCACTCAAAGAAGATTTTTGGACGGTGAAATAAAGCAGAATGGAGGGCTGGCAAAATAATGCAACTACACACATCCAAAACACAAAAGTGAGGTTTAGAGCACTCTACATGTAATTCTGGCAGAAGTGCTTGATACCTTTCTCCAGGGACAAGTAACTAAATTTCTTCCAAATAAACTGCACTACATGGATGAAAAACATTAACTTATTGTGGAGTGGATCATCCCTAGCTATTTGAAAAAAAGATGCAAAC
>NC_090869.1:18897999-18907999 GCF_036669935.1 Montipora foliosa | reverse complement strand
GGTGAAGTTTGCAAAAGACGTCTTTTTTGTGCCTATTCTGACCACTTGAGGGGGTTTCATGACAAATTTCTTCTTCTCTCCAGTTACCATTTCAGGATTCTTGGCACGCATTATGTCAAAAACTCTTCTTAATAACTGCGTAGAAGAACCAAAGAGCAGAGAAAATTAAATAATGTTAGTGGTTTTCAGAGGAATGCACTACAGTGAGTTGGGAAGCAATGTGTTCAGAGATACAGTTATCCAGAATTGATGTTGTGCATTGGTGCAATTTGACACAATTAGCCTAAAATGAATCTAATATTATTGTGCTACACACAAAAAGAAACCTCCAATATTTAAAATTTAAAATTTTATAAAAGTTAATAATTAGGGTAGTACGTGCACTCTCATTGGTCAATAGCTGTGTTTAGATGAGAGTAAGTAAACAAGGCTGTGACATCACACAAATTTTAATTGGTTATTTGTTGTCAATCAAGGAGTAAAATCTCCTTCATTATTCAAAAGTGCTCTTAATCCGATCTGTTATTTTGACAGCTAAATTTTCGGTGGCTTCTGTTCACCTTCACCAGAGCTGCAACGATCGTTACGGAAAAAGTCCTCTAATGCTTGGCAGAAGATTGCCCAAAATTAATAAGTCCTTTCTGTGAACTGTGAAAATTTTGTTCCTTTTGTACCCACATCATTCCCCACTGACTCCTAAACTGGCTGTAACCGGCCTAGCATGGTAAGCCCCGAATTTCCTAAACTGGCCGTAACTTGCTGTAAATTTTACTATTATCATTATCTTGATTTTAGGCCTCTATCTACTCCCCCTTAATAAATCTGTATTTTTTTGCTGTTACAGAGATTTGGTAGGATAATTGACCAATCATTAGCTGTCTTGAGAGCAGAGTTTGACAGCTGATAAGAGACTCCACAAGGTCTGGCTTCTTGTCCTTTCGATCACATTTATTGAGGACACTGAGGATAAAGGGAGGTTTTATGGTTTTCCTGTAAGGGGAGGGGATAATTAGTGATAGAAGATGAAAATGAAGATGAAGGTGGTGAGAACTAAGAGAGTGATGACACGGATGCTGAAGAAACAGCTTGCTGGAATGAACAGCTTGGCAATATTCAGGTTCCAGATTTCGTGGCAGCCACTGGCCTTAATTTCATGTTAGAGAATCGTAATGAATTTGATTTTCTCTTAGCTTTTATAGGAGACGATCTATGGGATTTAATGGCAACCGAAATTAATAGGTATGTGCCCATGGATTGCGCCAAAAGAGAAATCCAAGACAGTGTTGTTATTGCTGAAGAGGTCAATATTGGTGATTTTGAAACAACACTGTATGCAAGAAACAAGTGCATAAAATAAAATAAAAATGTAAAGGGAAGTGTTAGACAGTTTTTCATCCTCTTTCCTATAAGTCAGATGACCCATATGCATTTTAAGAATTACGGTGAACTTCTTTCTCTGCACATCCAGTATTTAGATTTTAAATTTAATGGAGGGGATAACCTAACCCATTCACTCCTCAGGCAGTCCAGGATGCCCCCTGGCGTCAGACATAGTAAAATCAGTCTGTTAAGTCTTACTTCCAGGGGTTATTATGGATTAAAAAAGCTCGACACCCTTGTTTCCAGAACCTCCTCTTCTGCCCAGTAGCTTACCACATGTACATGTACACACTGCGTACCAATTCTTACATTTTGTTGCTGTTATGGATGTCTCTATAGCTTGGTTGCAAACCACTTTTGGCTAACATCACGTTGTGGATTGCCTCACATGTTTGATGTCTACATCACTAACAAAAGAATGCTACTAAAAAGCATTGGAAAAATCTTCACAAAGCGTTGGGATTTTTTGTGCACCCGTTGGATGTGTTGAGAAAGGCGTTGAAGGTGCTAGAAAATCTGTTGTCTACCCGTTGATTAGCCATTGATTTTTACCCATTTAACACAAAACCGTTAGTGTACATGTATTTTTGCGTGAAAGGTCACTCATACCTCATCGTAAGTATAGTCCCTATCACTCCACGCTGGCCCATTGTCTTCATTACCATCCAATTCCCCTTTAAGTAAACAATTAAACACAAAACCATGAATTTCAGAATTTACCCATGGTCACAACCAAGGTGTCTCACCATAAATTGTGTAAGCACATTGTAGCAGATCCTTTGCATAAATGGCGCCCAAATTTGAGTAACAATACTGTATACATCCTTAGCCTCGTGTTTATGTTTCAAGACAAAGGATTTTTCTCATGAATGTGAGGCTAAGGATGTACATGTATGTATCAAGTATTGTTATTCAAATTTGGGCGCCATTTATGCAAAGGGTCTATAGTCTGAAAAATGGAGGTTAGAAATATGACACTTGTCAGGTCTTGACAGAGAGAATTTAATAAGTTACAAGGTTAGCTCAATTTAATATAATTTTATATTGTATTAACCCCATCAATGACATTCCAATATTAATAACAACTAAAATAATTGTCAAGCATCAGAGAAACGTACCCTCCTCTGCATCTGATTCTGCACCATTTACAGCCACCTTGACAGAATCAGCAATAACAGGTTCTTCAATTGGAACCTGCAGTCAAAAGAATGATTGCATTTAATACTGTCTTCTTAACATGTCCTTTGAGTTAACTCAGAAACACACCTTTTTCATGTCATTTAAAACAGTTTGCAAAATGTATTTCACAAACAAACCATTCAGAACTGTTGTATTTTTAGAGCGAGTTTCAATTGAGTGTCGTAAAACCAAAACCAATGTAATGACTTTGGCCAATAAAAAAGGACAGAGACAATCCAGTAAACCAAAGAAAACTCAAAGTAATTACATGTACCCGACATAAAGCGCAGGAAAATGTGCACGCGCAAGCGATGATTGGTTTTGGTTTCACTTCTGATTGGTTGAAAAACTTAGCGCGAGATTTTAGAACCAATCACTGCATGAAGTAATCATGAAGTAATTATTACCTAATTACGTTCGACACTCAATTGAAAACCGCTCTACCACTAATAGCAATGAAAAAATTTATTCAAACAGAAATTTATTATGAAGTGATCCTCTCACTTATCTGGACAATTAATTAAAGCTAAATTTTGTAACTTATAGAGACAACTGAGTGGCTTCATAGCTCAGTTGGTAGAGCATTGCACCAGCATGGCAGAGGTCATGTACATGTAGGTTTGAATCCTGTTAGAGCCACCTGAATTTTTCAGGTGTCTCTAAGAGACAATTAGTGGGAGGCGCGGTGACCTAATGGGTAATGTGCTCGACTCCGGATCGAGTGGTCTGGGTTTGGGCCCTGGCTGGGGAACATTGTGTTGTGTTCTTGGGCAAGAAACTTTACTGTCACGGTGGCTCTCTCCACCCAGGTGCATAAATGGGTATCGGCAAATTTAATGCCGGGGGTAACCCTGTGATGGACTGGCATCCCATCCAGGGGAGGAGTAGAAATACTACTAGTTGCTTCATGCTACAGAAACCAGGGTAAGCTCTGGCCTAATGGGCCACTTGGCTCGTAAGCAGACTTAGCCTTACCTAAGAGACAATTGCTTAAATTGACCAGATACCTGCAAGGATCACTTCTCTTTCATCTAAAACCCGCACTTCAAATACATGTATACATTAATTATTTACATGTGTATGAGTTGACCTTTTATGACCTCAAAATAAGCTCCAAAAATCGCCCTCAACTTATACACTGTATATAGGCGAAAGTTCCAGCTAAATAATTTATTCAGAAGTAGCATAAAAATTATTTCCTTTGCAGTGGGACAGGTAGCCTCTTGATTTGGTGACAAGAGATTAGAAATGTAAGCAATTCCAGCTGAATTGAAAAAGGATTTATTCAACTATAAATAGTGAAGATACTCACAAGCACAATTTTGAAATAGCCAATTGATATTCTTGGTTATCAATGTCGGAAAGCTCAATAGTCATCTGTGTTTCTTACGAACGTTTGACTGCTTTTTTGCCATAAAAAATAAGGGGTGGGGGGGAGGTTTGACTCATACACAGGATAATACAGTAATTCACTGACCTTCTTAATCCTCTTTTTTTTCTTCTTTGTAAAGTCCAAGTCTAAATCCTCCACACCTTCTATAGCAGATTCTCTCTTTCCTTCCTCTACTCCAGTCTCATCAGATTTGTTGTCCGTAGAAGCATCCTACAACATCAATATACAGGTTTTTAAAGGAAGCTCTACCCACTTTGCTGTAAGGCCTGTTTACCCTTCTTATTGGTGGCACCAAACTAACAGTATCAGGGCACAAATACATGTAGTACATACATTTTGACATCCAATTCTATAATAAGATTACAAGAAACACACAGCAGCCACATTTTTAGAATGATTAACAGTAAAAATCAACTGTAAAAGACGACATTTCGACTGTACTTCAGTCATTATCAAGTGAATGTTAAAATTGAAACTGTTGATTAAGATTACGATTTTATCAGTGAACCAGAAGCAAGGGTGTCAAAATACACACAAAATCCACAGCTTTATCTTGTTAGTTGGACAAATTGTGGCATGTAAGCTGGCCTTTAGAGTGTTAACATTTGAAAACCAACCAGGAGTGCATCTTCAAGGCCTTCCATGTCATATGGTTTCTTTTTCTTTTTCTTCTTTTTCTTCATTCCCGAAAAGTCATCAAGATCCAAGATATCTATAAATAATTATGAGAGTGACATGCAGAGTTCTGTAGCAACGCAACAGATTTTTTATGTCGGCCTGATTTTTTTCAAAGCCGCTGCCAAAAATCGGGCCGACAAGTCACACCATGTAAACCGGCCTTAATGCAGCTGTAAATAAATATTAAGTTATGTGTTGCGTTAAGCTTAGTAAGATGATTTTGTAAGTAGCTTGTGACACCTAGTCGTGTTGTTAGCAGCTAACCAAGTGCATTGCAAGTAAAGTATTGTACAGTGCAGACCAGAAATATGCGTCCCAAAAAACGCGTGCGAAACGAGCATACGAAAATTGCGCACACGCGTCTGCGTTTGTAACACGCGCATCAAAAACGCGCATTCATCAAAGATAATTAGTATGTATGAGTTGGCCCATTGTCTTTTCATTGTTTAAGTTTTATTGTTAGTTTCAGCGCAAGACAATGGCTATGTCAACAGTGAAGTGTTTGATTTCAAATAACGCGTGCTTCCAAGTGAAATTCGAGTCAACAATGCACTCGCTTCCGCCTCACATTTAATTTCAGACATTTGAAAATTACTTTCACTTCTCGCTGCATCAACACATGACATAATGAGGGGAATAAATATTTTCCTGTGATTAAAACGTAAAACAGGACTATTTTCAATTTGAAAGACATCGGTTTTCCCAACAGAAATCGACGGTCAGTAAAGTTAGTCGATCAACAACAAGTATCGCTAAGAGCAAGACTTGGACGAACGGCGGAGTGAAAGGCTGTAAAATCAACAAAATAAGGAGTATATTCATTCACAAACAAAACTTACTTACGCCATCTGTAATACCGGTACTTTCTCGAATATTTCAAAATAATTTTTGTAATGCGTGCGTGACATTCAAAAGGCGTCTCGGCATTGTGTCCTTTTGCGAAATGAAGCTGTATTACTTCAGCAAGATTCATTGGAATGCGCTCGGAGTTGAAAAATCTCCCCTTTAAGATATCTTCTGCACCAATTTCTTTCTTTAGTTAAGCTTTACGGAGGAGAATTAACGCGGGGTTGGCTGGAAGCATACGGAGTGAAACCCTGTGTGACAAAAAACGCCGGCCCTAATGTCGTCTTCTTTTGTTTGAGAGCCTGGAACCAAATGTTTACTTGTCGCAGCCTAAAAGAAGTTATCTCATGACGACTTCTGTGGCGCCATTCTCAGTATTTGACGTTCGCGAAAAACTTGGGATGTTACAAAAACTCCTCAGTAGCGCTGTTTTATTTTTTTCCCGAAATTCTTAATCTCGACAAATTTTCGGCAAAGCACTTTTATTGCGAAGAATTGGCGGAAAGGTCAGAAGCTACATCTACATAATTATTTTCTCCGTTGTCTGGCATTTTCCATGACAACGATCCAAACTGCAGTTTCGGCAACAGAAAGGTCAAAATAACTTAACTATCAGTGGTCAGCTGCAGGATGACAACGGAGTTTTATTATTTTTCATTCAGTGAATGTCGAAAGAATTTAAAACTTTGTAGGTTCGTTTCGAAAACTCACAATGATCAGTTGACACCGCTCTTCAATTCAAATGTTCTGGTAAGTTGATCACAGAAATTAAATATTCATTTTATCGTCTGTCTATTGTTTCGTGGAACAATGAACATCACATCTACGATACGAGTTTGCATAACAAAAGAAAAAACGCGCATCAAATGCGCGTTTGGAAACGCGCATTTAAAAATGCGTGTGCGCAAAAAACGCGTGTGCGTTTTGCGTCTGCGTAGGACGCATATTTCTGGTCTGCACTGTAAGTAGACTGTGTATTGTGTATAGTGCAGTGTAGAGTTTGTAGTGTAGTATTTGTTTTGAAATTATTAAAAAAACTCATTGCAAAAAAAAACAAAAAACAAAAAAAAACCAAATGATTGAAGACTGTAAAAACAACAAAGGCTAACACACTGTATAATTATAGATTTAGCCAAGCCTAAAAGCGGAGCTCCCGTTTCTAACCCAAGAAAGCAATATAGCGTTTATGGAAATAATTATGCTTCTGCATAAAGCACAAAATTAATCATTATTCGTGTGTACAGTTTACAGTGATCAAACAGATCAAACATCTCTGAGCTGACAGCAGTAAACAAACAAGCCTTGCAAACAACAAATAACAATTTTAATGAACAACTAAAACTGAAATTACATGCACAGCAATCTCCTTCACAATATTTTCCGTTTGACTGACAATCTTTACTCCCTCTCTCTTCACTTCAGAACAACAGCAAAAATCTTTACTAAATAAAAAGTCAACCTAAAGTGTAGTAAATTCGCTTACTCAACTGCAATTTCACAGTCAAACAAAGCAGCTCACAACTGGACACCCATTTCACACAAAAACCCTATAAATGTGATTGTTCAAATATATCAGAATCTCTGTCAACATGGAATTGCAAACGTTCAGTCAGGCCTTCTTCCTTTTTTAGCTAGTTTCACAAAAATTAATATGTCAGGTGGCGAGGCACATAAGGGAAACATCAAGCTTACCAGAAAGCTACAACTGCTGTAAATAAGTGTTTTCAGTGTTCAACACTAAGGATTGCCCGACCGCCTGGGGCGAGCAAAATATATCCGTGAGCAAGTAAAATAAATTCAAAGACTTGCCCGATCAGGCAATCAGAATTTTTGCAGAACGATTTGATTTGCAATGAAAAAAGTGACTGGTAATAGCAGTCACTGCAAACACAATAAAAAATAATGTTACATCTCTTTGCTGTCATTCATCTCTCTGTTAAGAATATATTGGTACAAACAACAAAAGAGATTGGAAGAAACATGTTCGTAGCAGCATCTTTCTCTGTGCAAAAGAAATGTTTGTTATAATGCAACCCAGTTTTCCCATGGCCAAATACGCTATGATACTGCTTTGTCAAAGCAAAACTGTCAAGGCTACTAGAACACCATGGTCACAGAGAAGGAGTCACGTCTGTCAAACCCATTTTTACAAGCCTCCTTTGAGTTTTTATGGGCAACAGGTCCTTCCTCGGTTTCTCTCGAGGATTTCTTTGCTTTAATTTCTCAAATTTCATTGCCTTTTCTCTTGTGCTCTTTTCTGCTCTTTATCCTATTGCTCGTCACTATATGATTTCCCGCGAGAAAAACGCAGGTTGCCAAAAACAATGCTGCCACATGATTTCTGGCCAAGGAAAATTGTCTAAACACTCCAGTCCCCAGAGGCTGTCCTGCCTCCCGACCTCCAACCCGACAGTCTGTAAGGGCGGATGGACATAAGCACGTATGTGATGTCATAACCAAAATTTCTTGCATGGATAGATTTCCCAAAAAAGCTTGCCCATGGTGCTCTGCTGGTGCACTTTGCGTGCCTGAGCTCAGCTACACTGTATAAAAGCACTAAATGGCAGAGACCATTCTATGACTAAGCCTAATTACACAAAAATGATAACCATTTTGAGCTAATTATATAATGCATTTATTTGAAAAAAAATAATAAAGTGTAATATTGATTCACTGTAAAATAATAATAATAATAATAATAATAATAATAATAATAATAATAAATTAATAGCATAGGTAATCACACGATTTCAAGGGCAATTTGGAATAAATAAGCAGGAGTAAATTTTTTCAAAGACAAGAAAAATTACATGAGATCATAGGGCAAGTTCAATTTGTAGTCTTTGCAAAGATTTAGAAGTGCTTATTTATTCCAAATTGCATGAGAAAAATCATGTGATTACTTATTACTTACTTAAAAATTTTAGATGGTTGAGCAGAAGAAATGCACGCATATCATGCAATCAGGAAAAAAAAACGCCATAAATTGCACCATCCATGGCTGACGTTTGATTTGAAAACAAGAGATTTGATTGGTTCTTACCAAACCCTATTGTTTGTTTATTGTAATTTGCACTGGTGTTACACTTGAACTGGACTGCTCTTTGCTGACCAGAATTGTAATTTTTCCATGTATATTATTAAGGACGTAAATATTCTTGATAAATTTCAAGACAGCAACTTTTACCCAAACGTCTCGGTTCGATTTGACACAATTATAGATAATGACTGATCAGGGTAATGTAATTTAAAAAGAAAAGTTCAAACTTATACATTGATGGAGAGCAAATAAAATACATGTAGTATTGAAAATCAAATGGTGGTTTCCTCTATCCATGCACTCAAATTTATGCACGATCGAAACAAAATGCACGAGAGGAAGAGATTAATTAATTTGAGCTGCTATACATAAATTTTAAACTTAAATATAGGGAGCAGCGTATCAATAAAGAACAGCGATTTCGAAACAGAACAAATGTGAAGATAAAAGGTCCCTATCAGTATCCAACTGTAGATTTGATCCCAACATAAATGTTGATCACCAACAAATTATACCTTTGTCATCAGCTTTTTCCTCCGTGACCTCGTTGTTTTTATTATCAATCTCAGAGACAATTTCGCTTTTGTCTTCCACATTGGTGTTTTGCTCTTCAAGAGCGTCCAGATCCAAGAAAACCTTCTTCTTCTTTTTCTTCTTCTTTGTAGTATCGAACATCTAATGATTATAGAGAGGATTTCAAAGCGATGTTAGTACACATCAGAGAGAGAGTTAAATACCAGTAATTCTCGAAAGTGCACAATAAATAAGAGCTGTATAATCACCGCTTCGTCTTCTGCCATTTTTATGTCCTTGCCTGCCGCAACAAATGCAAAGATCGCAGAAAATGAAGGATTTCTCTGAAATTGGAAGATGATAAGCAAGTTTTCACATGGAGTTGCGTCAGCCCATCTGCGCATGAGCAGAAGGTCAATTCATACCCAGTCTTTAGCCCAGTCCATATTTCACTTTCAGACGTGTACTAGCCGCTAAGGCGACGAAAACGTCACTTCAATTTTTGAGCTGTCGTAAGGGCCGATTAACACGATACGATTTTGTCGCATGCGACAAGCTCACGACAGGCCTACGACATGACTTACGATTGTCGCAGCGTTTTAAAACATGTTTTAAAATGCTACGACATTTTTTCTGACGTACACAACAATCGTAAATCATGTCGTGGGCCTGTCGTAAGACGTTGTCGCATCGATAAAGTCGTACCGTGTAAATCGGCCCTAAGAGTTTCACGATGTTTCCATCTCGTTTATGTTGTACAATGTGGGCGAATTATCGTATCACCAGATTGGTACGTAAGCATTTGAAACAAAGAGAGAGAAGGAAGATTTACTATTGTTTGTTCACGTTGTCGTCAAATCCTGAAAATTAGTCATTTTACGTTGTTGTTTTGAAGAGTACGGGAGAGAAATGTAAAAAAATGCGTTCCACAGTTACTTTACTTTACTTTATTGGCCACAATTCATGGAGTG
>NC_090869.1:18840499-18892999 GCF_036669935.1 Montipora foliosa | reverse complement strand
ATATTGTTGATTAATTATCTTCGAAAAATACGTGGTTACCCCCAATTTTCTTTTTGGATGTCAATAATACTTGTCAAGATCACATATTCAGGAAACCGCGAAAAAATACCTTTGAATTGGTAGGCACCGTCCTAATAATTAGGCGAGCTAGTACTTTTTTTTCCAAAAGACAAATGCAAAAAAAGCTATCTAGTAGAACTTCGGTTATTTTTGAAAAGAAAATTCCACTCCATAATATTTTTTGAATTTTCTTTAAGAATGAAAAAACGAACATTTTATGTACGCAAAAAACCAGGCTAGGGAATCACGCTAACTTTTGAGATAAAGCTCACGATATCTAACAAAGCTTTTTCTTCCCGTTTTCATAACGTTTTATGCCAAATCAACGCACAGTGCAATTCACCCTCCAGGTACTGTAAGCCGCTCACTTATATTAAGCTACAGTAATACAAGCAACAAAAACGTCCAACTTGTCTCGCAATATTGCTGCGAAACTAGTCGAAAAGCGATTTGGCGCGTGTTACATCCCACGCACGACCTGTCTCGCAACAAAAAAATGTGATACAAGTTGCTGCAGCGTTTTGCAGAAAGTAGAGGTCTCAGGCTTTGCGCGCGCGCACTGCTATTTAATACTGCTAACTTGAGATCGCATCTCTTGCGCCCTAATTATTTAATAGTAACTTTATTGTTATTGTTATCATGTATTATATTTTATCACAAAAAAAATTCGCTTCCTCTCTGCTCCAGTTAACTAACCTTCTCCCTAACTCCTCTCTGTTTATTAATCTTTTTTAGTGTTGACGTAACTTTACCTTTCATTACGAATTATGCGTCATAATAGATTGTTTTCAACGATGCCAGAAAAGAGTTCTCCGTTTTAGACCATTCATGTTTTTTGAGATGTAGCCCACATGTGGTAGAAGTTATATGCCGTCGAGAAGGCGATCCCTTCATAAAAGCCTAAATACTCTGAAAAGAAAACTAAGCATGGATGACAGTTTCGTCTTTTCTGACGAAAAATACTCCAGAGATGTACTGATGAAATTAAGTGGACTCCAGAAACAAGGCATCATGTGCGATGTTACCATCAAAATCGAGGATGAAGAATTTTACGCTCACAGAAACATCCTCTCCGCCAGCTCTGATTACTTCTTTGCCATGTTTAATGGGAACATGAAGGAGCGTCATGCACGGGAAGTTACCATCAGTGGCGTCGATAAAGACAGCATGAAAACCATAATGAATTTTATCTACACAGGAGAAATCACTCTAGACTGGAATAACGTCGAGCCCATTCTACAAAGCGCAAACCTAATGCTTGTTCAGTCAGTAAAGGACGCTTGCTCGCGCTTCTTAGAAAGCAGACTGAACGTTAAAAACTGCATTGGCATCCAAGGGTTGGCTGAGACTTATGCTTGCCACAAACTGTATGGAGTAACAACAACTTTCATTTACCAAAACTTTTCGAACGTTGCCGAGTGTGAGGAGTTTCTCGACTTGGAGCAAAAACAAGTAGAATTTTTACTTCAGAGCGATGACATTTCGGTGGAAAACGAAGAAAAAGTTTACGAGGCTCTCCTCGGCTGGATTAACTACGATCTTGAAAACAGACGCGAGTTCTTTGAAGAATTGATGGAGTACATTCGTTTGCCCCTTGTATCTCCGTATTATCTCGTTGATGTGGTGGAACACGAAGCACTGATTATTTCTTCACCAAGGTGTAAGGAGCTGCTTCAAGAGGCACAGCATTATCACTTGTTGCCGGATCGTCGTCAGCTTCTTGACAACGCAAGAACGACACCACGCAACTATGAACGCTTTCACGAGATTCTCATCGCTATGGGAGGGAACGGAGACTTTCATAATCAAAGCACGGGTAAGACTCAAATTGTACATTCACATGCCACTTTGTGATCAAACCTTACACTGGTTAGGGAGTACGTTCGGTCTTAAATGGTACGCGCGTTGCGATTGGCTATTTTAGCGGCGGCCATATTGTAAAATACGGACCTCTAAATTTGAAAGTTGATTAATAGGCCTAGAGATATAACAAATGTGTCACTAATCTCCCTTCTGTTGGACCATATTGTAAGTTACAGTTCCAGATTTTTCCCAGTTAAGTTATTGCAAACATGCTATGCACATGGGACTTAAATTCTAAATGGAAAGAATGCGGGCCGCAACTGACGTACGACCCTCTAACTCGGTCAGTATGAGGTGACTCTTAAAGCAGTTTTCATTATAGTATACGTATCACTGATAATAATTAAGAGTTTCGTTATAGTGCATGCGGTCGTTTTGAATTTTTACGCATCTTAAAGGACTCGGCAACATTTGGCAAAATCCAATTCTCATCTAATGCAACGGTTATCACACTTACAAATATAACAAATTTTCGGACTTTTACGTAGTTCTTCCTTCTGGTACATTCAATTTTTTGTAAACAATTACATTAAAATATTGCGCCGAATTCTCATACAATGAGATGCCCGTAATCCATTATGAGCTTAATGTGCCAATACTACGCAAAATTGCAATTTTTCGTATGTTCTTATTCCTCTTTGTCATGGATCGGTTTACAGTACGTACCTGATTTCAGTAGCGTGCCTGCAAAGTGTTATAAAAACCCAAATTCGCAGGAATCGGGACGGGTGCAAGAAAACGGGGATCGGGTTGGGGGGGGGGGGGGGGGGGGCGGTGGGGTGGAAACGTTTTAACGACATCCCCAAAGTAGTCCCCATGCGTTTAAGGGCGCTAACGTTATTGGATAGTGGGTAGCGAGGTGTGCCACGATTGGACGAACCGATCTTGCTCAGGCGCCCTTTCCCACGCTTGATGTGGATACCATGTATTTCCTACATGCTGATTGGTTATTTCTTTTGTACTTTCAATTTTCACCGTTCCGATCGTCTGCAGTTCATTGTTGATTATTTGTTTTACTCCCAAATGACATTTTTTCACTTTTTTCTTATTGCATTGTCATCAAGTTTTCGTTTACATTTAGTGCGTTTGCTGAAAACTGTTTGACCCAATAGTACTTCTCTTTCAGTTTTTGGTTTCAATGTGGTGACCCAGCTTTGGTCCGATCTGCCGAGGTTTACAAAGGATCGTGGGTATCATAGCATCACCAGTTTTGGAGGCCAGCTTTACGTCACCGGTGGTTATTGTAATGTCAACTCAGAAACTTTAGACATAGGTAACATATACTTGTATCTATATTAAATCCTCAATCTTGGATATTGCGTTTCTATCGGAGAGCTGACAAACGGAGGGGAGGGGCCCATAGCTAGATTTTTATGTTTTACAGCATAAAGATGACTCATTCTTGGAGTCTGTCAGATACAGAGAATATGTCCAGAATGCGCGTAATTATATGCACGACGATTTTGATAAGCAGGGGATGGGGGAGGGAAACTGTTGTTTAAGTAGACACAAATACCAGGAGCCCATCACCCGGAGCGTGCCTATTTTCGTGCAACGGCGTTTTCACAAGTAAGGTTATTTTTAGATTGAATTTCGCGCTAATGAGACTCCCACAGGAGCCCGATGACCAATTACAAGAAATTAAGCTGACGTCATAGGGTCACCGAACCGGAACTGCCTTTGTTTTTTGACTGACCTAAAAATAAACCTACTTGTGAAAACGCCGTTTCACAGACGCACGCTCCAGATGGGCTCCTGCAAATACTGAATAGCGCTATGTACATTCCTTCTGCTCCTAGCTCAGCGTTATGACGTCCGTCAGAAGGAGTGGCATAATATGCCAAACATGTTGACCCGAAGAAGCAAGCACGGATCCGTGGAGGTGGATGGTCATATTTATGTGGTTGGTGGCTATGACGGCCAAATTACACTCAATACCATGGAAGCTTATGGATTCCAGGCTGCAAGGTAAACCTCCTGCTGTAAAATACTGAATCACACTTTCAGGTCGGCACAAATATACACTGCATTCCACATAGAGATGAAACTTCAAACTGAAGTAACCATAGACGACTTTATCGCAGGCAATTTTGTTTCGTACAAACACTAATCCAAAAAAGCTGGATCAAGCCAGGATGGGGGGGGGGGGGGAACTTCGCATATGAAGGGGCGGGGATGCTCGTCGGACATTTTGAATTAAACCACTAAAGAAGACCAATTTGGGCTTGGCCTAAACGACACCTTTACGGCTACATATGAGCTACATGATGGCGTTTTGCCCAGAACACCCTAAGTGAGACCAAGATCCAAAATTTACACCCCTAGGCGAGACGACGAGCATCCCCGCCCCTTTCATATGCGAGTCTCCCGGGAGATCAAGTATCTATTGTTTGAATTGAAGCAGAACAAAATGCGCGGTGGCCATCTTGTTGCTGCCACCTTGCAACCGTAGAGTTCATGAAAGTTCAAAGTGAGAGGAAAGCAATTTGACAATGTCGTAAAGACCACTTTCTGCAAGTCTTTCCGCATAACGTAACAGAAGGTTTCGTTTTTACTTATTACTTTACTGTACTCACGAAGCTTTTGGGCAAAAGTGATCCCAACAAGATGGCGCCACGGGCTTCAATCTTAGCAGAGTGAAGAAAGGAAGAAGGGGGTAGTTTCTAAAGAAACTGTGGTGCTGCGTCGGTGGGGAAGTAGTATACAAAAATTTTAGTTTTATCAACGGAGTTGATAATGTAAATTGGCCACCGTACAGAGATTCTAAAAACTGACGTTTCGAGCGTTAGCCCTTCGTCTGAGCGAATCTGACGAAGGGCTAACGCTTTTGAAGAAAGGAAGGCCCTCTCAAGGGGTTCCTTGTTCCCTTTAAAAATTTGCTTGTGTTCCCTTGTTATAATAATAATAATAATAATAATAATAATAATAATAATAACAACAATAACAATAACAGTAGTGACAATAACAATAACAATAACAATAACAATAACAATAACAATAACAATAACAACAACAACAATAATAATAATAATGCTTGACCTCAGTAAAAGCCCTTACTTGCAGTTGGAGACTGAATTGCTAAGGGCGCGGCTCGACGAGGTCGGACCGAAAGAGCAGTGCTACCGGTTAGGAGCTCGGCCCCTGAATACGACCCATGTATGACATCGGAGCACAGCACGACAGCCAGCTGGAATAGGCTGGGAGTCTATTTTGCTGAGGGAGGAAAACCGTAGTACCCGGAGAAAAACCCTCGGAGTCAGGTTGAGATCAACTGAGATCAACCCACATACCGAAAACGTACTTGCTAAAAACCGTGCTGCACGTGCAGCACGCTTAAGTCCTTATAGGGTTAGGGTCCTCTGCATAACGACGACGTGAAATTACCAAATTTGAGGTTTTGACGACAACGTAAGTATGCAACAGAGGCAATGCATCTAACTGATCAATTTCTTTTTGACTCTGTTTAAGATGGCGCGCCAAGGCTCAGATGCCGACCAGGAGAAGGTGCATCTGCGCTGTGGTTCACGGAAAATTCATTTACGTGATCGGTGGTCATGATGGATCGAGCATTCTGAACACAGTGGAGGTTTACGACACTACAAGGTAACATATGCATTAAGAGATATCTCAGAAACGATTGCTTGCATTTTGCGCACCAACTCATTACATGGAAAGATCCCACACATGCAATCTTATCCCCAGCAACACTGCTTTCTTGTTGGTGAGAACGCAAAAGTTGCCTTTTGCCAAAGGGGCTTGAACAGTGTTGTCGTTTGTGGAGGCGAACCCATGATCAGTGTGATCGCAAAGCAATACGGAAGACTATGCATTCTGTTGTATCGAACAGCAAAAAGAAAAACAATTGGGTTTGAAAAATTGACATAAGTCACCCGAGTTGTTTTCAGTCTCCAAGTTTTTCAAAGTGCGTAGAAGAGAAGTCTTAATTATGAAGAGTTTTTATTCACCTGGAAAAAAAGTGCTTGTAAAAGCATGCTCTATCAAGAGAAAAAACACCGGCCCTTGCTTTAGAACGTTCGCTCACAGACAAAATGAAAATCATGATCATAGCAAGTTGAGGACGTTAAGGCGCTGTTACAATGGGCAGTTGTCGTTTCGACAAATGCTCTCCCGTTGCGAGTCAACCTGGCCGATCGGTGTCGTTCTCGTCACCAGAGCCTCGGATCTTATGTCTGCGCATGACCCGAGGGTCTGGGAAGCTCTATGTAGGTGAACATGAGCCGTAGGGTTTTTATAGCCAAAAAAATGGCTATTTGAACGTTACGGCGCCTACTCACTCCTCGCTTTTCATTGTTCTTCATGAAAACCAATGAGAAGACACCTTGTTTCAGGGTTCAGCAGAGCTCTTCTCTCCCTCATTCATGCGCAAAAGAGAAGAGCTCTGGGGTCGAGATTGGAACGGTGTCACAATTGGGCAGCATTTCCTTCAACCTGTCTATCCTTATGTCTCCTTAGTTATGTTATGACCCTCATTATTGGTCTGGCATAGACCACCCACCCGCCACCCACCCGAGGCCGTTCTTCACTCGCACAAATTAAACTCGGGTACGCTGATGTAAAAAAGTGTGCTCATGAAAGGCGCCGAATTTGTTACCTTTCGATTACAAATATAACTGATTGGATAACCCACCCCTAAAGTACTTTCTACAATTTCAAGATGAAGCTCACTATTATTATTTAAAATTCTGGTCCCCTGACGGTCAAACCGTTTAATTGGCCGACCCACAGCCAACTGTTTTTTGCGTTGCTTCCTACATTTACCTAAAACAGAAGAAATCAGTTTAGGTAAAATATTGAAACCATTTATTGCTTTTACTTCATCCACCTGTGGGTGAAGCTTGAAATAAATAAATAAATAAATTCTCCTCAAGCGAACCTCAAACGTAAGACAACTAAATTGGCACAGAAACGTCAATTTTCTTCAATCAAAACTGGCTTAAAAAACCTCGCGCCGTATCAGTTTGCTCTTTTACGATTGAACAGAGTGATTGCTCTTTCAGTTTGAATATAAAGGTTTGTTTTGAAAGAAAATAAAATTTTACCCGTTACTGAAGAGTCACCAGTGAGACAAAGACCCAAAGACTTAGGCGACAACAGATGTAAGGTATCAGTAGCCGGCTAGGTTAGGGGAAACAAATTTCATACCTGGCCTTAAAGATTCTTCCTTCAGGTTATTCGGTTTGAGGTATATTAGGTACGGGAATTAGAACCTCAGTTGACGACGAGAGAGCGCGCGGAATAGTCTGGATTCTACTCTAATCCCACCTAATAAATACAGATGGACATTTTTTTGCGCGCGCCTTCGTCAACCGATGTTCCAGTTATGTTGCTAAATCAGCCTAACAGTTGGAAACTTATTTTTTCATGAATCAAAAAGAAAATATTTGAACCATGAAAAATAACCTTATTTATTGCTATTCTGACGCATTGAAAATTAAAGTACAAACCTAGTTTCATTTACTATCGGATCATCGACCACACACATGCAATCTTATCCCCAGCAACACTGCTTTCTTGTTGGTGAGAACGCAAAAGTTGCCTTTTGCCAAAGGGGCTTGAACAGTGTTGTCGTTTGTGGAGGCGAACCCATGATCAGTGTGATCGCAAAGCAATACGGAAGACTATGCATTCTGTTGTATCGAACAGCAAAAAGAAAAACAATTGGGTTTGAAAAATTGACATAAGTCACCCGAGTTGTTTTCAGTCTCCAAGTTTTTCAAAGTGCGTAGAAGAGAAGTCTTAATTATGAAGAGTTTTTATTCACCTGGAAAAAAAGTGCTTGTAAAAGCATGCTCTATCAAGAGAAAAAACACCGGCCCTTGCTTTAGAACGTTCGCTCACAGACAAAATGAAAATCATGATCATAGCAAGTTGAGGACGTTAAGGCGCTGTTACAATGGGCAGTTGTCGTTTCGACAAATGCTCTCCCGTTGCGAGTCAACCTGGCCGATCGGTGTCGTTCTCGTCACCAGAGCCTCGGATATTATGTCTGCGCATGACCCGAGGGTCTGGGAAGCTCTATGTAGGTGAACATGAGCCGTAGGGTTTTTATAGCCAAAAAATGGCTATTTGAACGTTACGGCGCCTACTCACTCCTCGCTTTTCATTGTTCTTCATAAAAACCAATGAGAAGACACCTTGTTTCAGGGTTCAGCAGAGCTCTTCTCTCCCTCATTCATGCGCAAAAGAGAAGAGCTCTGGGGTCGAGATTGGAACGATGTCACAACTGGGCAGCATTTCCTTCAACTTGTCTATCCCTCTATGTTCACACGAGGTCGAAAGAAGTTTTTCATTGCCGGGCTGATATTGCAAACGTTGCAATACAACGTATGGAAAATCAGTTGTCACGTCGCAACCACCTGGGGTGAAATTGCAATCATTGGTCTCTTTGTTCACTCTATTTTCGATTATTAGGGACACCTGGAGCTCAACCGAAGTCCAGCCCATGCGTGATAGGCGTTCATTTCCGAGCGCAGTTGTTGCAGAGGACGAGATGTACGTACTGGGTGGCTACGACGGCAACGACACTTTGCGATCCGTCGAATGCTACAACTTCAACACACTAGAGTGGACCCAGGTCCCTCCTATGAACACCCCGCGATCCAACGCCGGCGCATGCGTATTCAACAACAAGATATACCTCGTCGGGGGTTGGGACGGGATCAGTTTAAACTCCGTCGAGTGTTACGACATCACCACTCGTGTCTGGCAGCGGTTGCCGTCTCTTCCTCGACCTACAACTGGTGTACGATGCTGTTTTTTATCCTTCCAGTCTACGAACGAACAGAAACCCAAGAACCGGGGCAATCGCGGACACATGTGTATTGTCTGCTGACGGGCCTGGCCGTGTACTTGGCGTTGAGAATGCTTCTAAATTGAAGTCTTATTTTCTGTGTTTGTTCTCGATACCATACTTGTTCGTTTGTAGACTGAAAGACTGCATTTTATACCTCTTTCGAAAAAATTGAGTTAGAACCGGACAGTAATCCATGATTAATTTATCTGGATTATACATTGGATACTTCGCTTTTAATTCGCTCCAGAATAGCTTATTAAAAGAAAGACAAATCTTGAAATAAATACGTGCTCATTGATTCTTTAGTTTCTCTAAACGTTCCCAGAATTCGTAGTACCCCAAGCTTTACCCCTTCCACAGTAATCCCCAGCCGACAGTGAGACTTGACAGATCTTTTTTAATCCTGAAATACCCAGCCCCGCCCACTTGATATTCTTCTCATTCTGGCTTAGTCCTAACGTTCCAGTACTCGAACCGCCCCCCCCCCCCCCCCCTTCCTGACTTATGGCCATTGCTGCCTACGTGGCCTAATAAACCATAAGGCTTTAAAGACATCACTTCAAGCCACCCACGATTTCCTTCAAAGAATAAGACACTACAAACTCTGCGCCCTACTGTTCACGAATCTATGAGCCAGGGTTGAGATGGGATCTACGGTTTAAAGACCGTATCAGAGAAAACTTGAAAGGCTAACCATTTTCAGATAAAATTACAAACGCAGCACTGTCTCCTCAGCTATGTTATGACCCTCATTATTGGTCTGGCATAGGTTCGCCACCCACCCGCGGCCGTTCTTCACTCGCACAAATTAAACTCGGGTACGCTGATGAAAAAAAGTGTGCTCGTGAAAGGCGCCGAATTTGTTACCTTTCGATTACAAATATAACTGATTGGATAACCCACCCCTAAAGTACTTTCTACAATTTCAAGATGAAGCTCACTATTACTATTTAAAATTCTGGTCCCCTGACGGTCAAACCGTTTAATTGGCCGACCCACAGCCAACTGTTTTTTGTGTTGCTTCCTACATTTACCAAAAACAGAAGAAATCAGTTTAGGTCAGGAACCCATGACCCTGAGCCTACAACTCTACTGTGTTCGTGTAACGGCGTTTTCACAGACCGATTTATTTTAGATTGAATTTCCCGCGAATGAGACTTCCACAGGAGCCCGATGACCAATTACAAGAAATTAAGCTGATGTCATAGGGTCACTGAACCGCAACTGCCTTTGTTTTTTTACCTAATTCGCGGTAAGGGCTAAGTCTAAAAATAAACCTACTTGTGAAAACGCCGTTTCACAGACGCTGTATGGAAGTTGCACGCTCCAGATGGGCTCCTGTTTAGGTCATTATTGAAACCATTTATTGCTTTCACTTCATCCACCTTTGGGTGAAGCTTGAAATAAATAAATAAATAAATAAATAAATAAATAAATAAATAAATAAATAAATAAATTCTCCTCAAGCGAACCTCAAACGTAAGACAACTTAATTGGCACAGAAACGTCAATTTTCTTCAATCAAAACTGCATTAAAAAACCTCGCGCCGTATTTTGCCCGTTTACGATTGAACAGAGTGATTGCTCTTTCAGTTTGAATATAAAGGTTTGTTTTGAAAGAAACTAAAAGTTTACCCGTTACTGAAGAGTCCCCAGTGAAACAAAGACCCAAAGACTTAGGCGACAACAGATGTAAGGTATCAGCAGCCGGCTAGGTGAGGGGAAACAAATTTCATACCTGGCCTTAAAGATTCTCCCTTCACGTCATTCGGTTTGAGGTATATTAGGTACGGGAACCTCAGTTGACGACGAGAGAACGCGTGGAATAGTCTGGATTCTACTCTAATCCCACCTAACAAATACAGATGGACATTTTTTGCGCGCGCTGTCGCCAACCGATGTTCCAGTTATGTTGCTAAATCAGCCTAATATCGACAATTGGAAATTTATTTTTTCATGAATCAAAAAGCACATATTTGAAACGTGGAAAAAAAACTTTATTTATTGCTATTCTGACGCATTGAAAATTGAAGTACAAACCTAGTTTCATTCACTATCGGATCATCAAGATTATTTTGGGAGTCGTGTCATGACGCCTTCGATCCCAAAAATGCCTTTTTAGGGAAGCACTAAGGCATGCCTTTATACTTCAGCTGTGACCATTCCTGTCGACATTGGAAGTCAAATCATTTCCGTCGTCTTTGCTTGTCTGAGTTGACGAACACAAAGTACCAGCAACATCCCTAAAGAGTACTTTTCTCCGGCTTGAGTCTTTGACTACAGCTGAAGCCATTGGTTCGTTTGAATTGCAAGCAGACGAAGCCTTATTGGTTTCTCTTGCACGCTGCTGACGGCCATTTGGCGCCTTTTCAGTTTGCGAGCTTGGACCCTCGACATTAAGGGTTCTTTCTTTCAAAGCCTTTGACAACTCACTGTCGGTCTTACTTCGCGGTAGAGAAGGCCTCGAGTCCGCTTGCCTCTGTGTAGACCAAGCTGGGTTTGTCACAGAAGATTGAGACTTCTCTTTCCTATTCCTTGACAAAGTATTCTCGGTCTTACTACGCGACAAAAGAGGTTCGGGATCCTCTTGGCTTTCTTTAGCTTCGAAGGAAAACCTTACAGCCGGAGAAAGAGTTTTTCCTTTTAAATTCTTTGACAAGGTACTTTCGGTGTTGCTACGAGGCATAGAAGGCCTTGAGACTTCTTGGCTCTTCTTAGGGCCAGAGCTTCCACGACGGGAAAGCTTTTCTTTCGAGTTTCCTTCAGTACAGGAATTTCTCTTTTTAGTGCTTGATGTCGCCGATGCGGGTGAAGACTGTCGAGTCTTCGAATCATCTGAGGAGCTTTTTAGGGGCAGTGTTTTCCCACGACCTACCGCATAAGAAGATGTTTTATCTGAGTTCTTCTTTATCGCGGATAGCTGAGAGGATAAGTTTGAAGTTCCAGAAGCAGCTGAAGATAGAGAAGACACGGGTCTTTTGTGAGACGCGTCGTTGGAAGATAATGACGAATTCCTTACAGATGATGATCCATTACTACTCTGAGCAGACGAAGGCAGTCTCGCGGAGCGCTTAATCTTCACGGCGTCCACTGTTCTCGTTGGCAAGCCTCCAGTCGATGACGGTCTCTCTGCATTGGAGCGTTTGTTTGCTTGTCGTTCAGCTGTAGAATTTCCCCTCCCCGTGCCCCTAGTACGGGAATCGAGTCCGGGTCGTTTCGTGGGGGTCGGTCTGCTTAAAGACTGTCAACAAACCAGAAACAGAACCAACTAATATAAGGTAGAGATGCTGATGGCTAAAGTTAAAAGTGATAGCGCAAAATGGTCATAGGAAAACGGGCGGTTTGGAATTGAAATTGTAAAATAATTTCATAATGTTTCGGTTTTTCATTATCACGCCGTAAAACATACCAACCCAACCAGAGGTCAGGGGTAAAGGCCCGGGCAATGTCGAAACCGCTTGCCCCTCCCTTCAACCGTGTTGAAACAAGTTGAATTGATGTTGAATGAGTTTAAATGCGTTTGAATTTTTGTTTCAACAGCCATTCCATATTTAATTTTGTTATCGCGAATGCTGAATGGACGGTGCCTACTAATTCAAAGATATTTTTGCCCTGGTTTATGATATGTAGGAAATGTAGATCTTAACAAGTGTTGTTGACATCCAAAAAGAAAATTGGGGGTAACCACGCATTTTTCAAAGACAATTCATGCATAATATTTGTAATTAGCTTTAAAATACAAAGCAATGTATGGCGTTCCTTCTCAAATTGAAGCTTAATTATCTCTCAAAAATGCATGGTAACCCCCAATTTTCTTTTTGGATACCAAGAGTACTTACTGAGATTTACTTTCTCCAGATAGTTTTAAACCGCGCAAAAATATCCCTGATATCACCGATAGGAAACCCGAGTATCTCGAGTTGCACAGAACGCATGCGCAATAACAGTAGTACGCACCGTCCTTAAAACCGTTTGTCAACCTCTTTTAACTTGTTAGGTATGCGCGTGCACCATAATCGGTCTCTCAACGACGTATCCATGTCCATATCTATAGTAACAACCCTAATCCTATGCTAAAACCGGATTGCAAAATAATTGCGATAGTAGGCGCACTTTCATTGGTCAATAGCTGTGTTTAGATGAGATTATGGAAACACGGCTGTGACATCACACGAACTTTGATTGGTTATATGTCGTCAGACGCACGTTTTGATTGGCTGCGTGTATCAACAAAATTTATTTCAATCAAGAAGTAAAACAACCAGCCGTTTCCTTCATTTATCGAATTATCTTTGAGAAATATTTTATAAAAGAATTCTCGACAGTTATGCAAACCCTCGACTGCGTCTCGGGTTTGGATAACTGTCTCGAATTCTCCCAACTCCCCCTCGTGTTTAGATGAGGATATGGAAACACGGAAAACGTCCTCTTTTGCTTAATTGGTACAAGCGATCTCGAAGTAGAGAGAGAGATTTAACGATTCACTGCTGTGTTCTCCCGTTCTCCTTTGTCGACAAAACCCTGCAATGTTGTTTTTTTCACCGCTACTCTTTGGCAGAGTACGCGGAAAAAAATGAACTAAAATAAGTGCAGCACGATCATATTTCCTCATATTTTTGTGGCGTCACCGTTGCCGTAAACCATAGTCGGTGCTTAAAATCACTAATGGTGCAAGAAAGCTTACCGCGGCCAGCTTCGGTGCATTTCTCCCTTTCATTGTTACACGGAAATCCTCTAAATCACCAAGACTACTGAAAACGGCACCTGGAAAAAAAACCCGCGGAGATTGAAGTTTTAAAAATCACCATGTGCAAAACTAACAGAAATTTATACGGTAAAATGGGTAAAACTATGGGTAAAACTAGCCACAATTTATCGGGTAAAATGGGCAAAACTATGGGTAAAACTAGCCACAATTTATCGGGTAAAATGGACAAAACTATGGGTAAAACTAGCCACAATTTATCGGGTAAAATGGACAAAACTATGGGTAAAACTAGCCACAATTTATCGGGTAAAATGGACAAAACTATGGGTAAAACTAGCCACAATTTATAGGGTAAAATGGACAAAACTATGGGTAAAGCCAGCCACAATTTATAGGGTAAAATGGACAAAACTATGGGTAAAACTAGCCACAATTTATCGGGTAAAATGGACAAAACTATGGGTAAAACTAGCCACAATTTATCGGGTAAAATGGACAAAACTATGGGTAAAACTAGCCACAATTTATCGGGTAAAATGGACAAAACTATGGGTAAAACTAGCCACAATTTATCGGGTAAAATGGGCAAAACTATGGGTAAAACTAGCCACAATTTATCGGGTAAAATGGACAAAACTATGGGTAAAACTAGCCACAATTTATCGAGTAAAATGGACAAAACTATGGGTAAAACTAGCCACAATTTATCGGGTAAAATGGACAAAACTATGGGTAAAGCCAGCCACAATTTATAGGGTAAAATGGGCAAAACTATGGGTAAAACTAGCCACAATTTATCGGGTAAAATGGACAAAACTATGGGTAAAACTAGCCACAATTTATCGGGTAAAATGGACAAAACTATGGGTAAAACTAGCCACAATTTATAGGGTAAAATGGACAAAACTATGGGTAAAGCCAGCCACAATTTATAGGGTAAAATGGACAAAACTATGGGTAAAACTAGCCACAATTTATCGGGTAAAATGGACAAAACTATGGGTAAAACTAGCCACAATTTATCGGGTAAAATGGACAAAACTATGGGTAAAACTAGCCACAATTTATAGGGTAAAATGGACAAAACTATGGGTAAAGCCAGTCACAATTTATAGGATAAAATGGACAAAACTATGGGTAAAACTAGCCACAGTTTATCGGGTAAAATGGACAAAACTATGGGTAAAACTAGCCACAATTTATCGGGTAAAATGGACAAAACTATGGGTAAAGCCAGCCACAATTTATAGGGTAAAATGGGCAAAACTATGGGTAAAACTAGCCACAATTTATCGGGTAAAATGGACAAAACTATGGGTAAAACTAGCCACAATTTATCGGGTAAAATGGACAAAACTATGGGTAAAGCCAGCCACAATTTTTAGGGCGAAATGGACAAAACTATGGGTAAAGCCAGCCACAATTTTTAGGGCGAAATGGACAAAACTATGGGTAAAGCCAGCCACAATTTTTAGGGTGAAATGGTTCGAAGGGATTGTCCGATGCACAAAACTCACACAAAATCGCAAAACGTGTACCAAGTTCTCTCTGTTCATCGAGACCTTTTTTGTCGTGTTTTCTGACCGTCGCGTTGAGCCAAAGAGTACAGTAATCACAAGCCTTGCTTAAAAGAAGAATATCCCACGGTAGAATGCGTACTTGAAAACGAAAAGTACAATTTACATCGTAGGCAAGTAAAGAAAAGCAGAGAATTTTACCTTCTTTTATATCTTTCTGGGTTGTTATCTTCAAAGACTTCCAACCTTGCGAGCGAGTCACCTTGAAAAGGTTGCCTCTGATGAACTTCACGCAATCGTTATGCAACGTACCAACCAAATCACTCACTTCCTGAAATAAAGCCACCATTGCATAGAACTACGTTCTCACAAGAAATGCACAAACATCTTGGAGTGCATAGAAAAATTCACTTCGCCCAACACTACGTGCAAGCAACAGCAATGAAACGCTCACGGGAGGGATTAATTTAGCTTTGGGTTAAACTTGACGGAAAACCCAAAACTGACAGCGGGCGGGCAGAAGTTTGATGTTCGAATTGGCTCAGTACATGTACAATAAAACTGTTGGATTTCAGGAAAGATCTTTTTGTCAGCTAGCCACAGCTATCAAACAAATGATCAAAACGAGAGAAATACGCAGGGTTGAAAATAATGATATATGACAAGTTTGGTCTTTTGGCAATCACGCAGTTTAAGCAAAAAAAGAGTTAACATGATCGCATTAATGGCAAACGGTCATATTCGAGCATAAAATTTCGTTTTGCCAAAAAATCGAAGAAACTTTCTTGATTTTCTCTCAATTCTTCCCTGGTTAAAGACAGATATCGCGCTACTTCTCAAAACAGAGAGACAAGTCTTTCATGGCTTTTCATGATTAAAGTAGCAGCTTGCTGTTTGCCGTTTCAAATAAAAGCCCTGCATGCTAGATCTGATCTCTCCATGGTTGTCATGCAATCATAAGTAGCTGCCAAGCAGTCGAAGCAGCCAAGCAGGAGCCATGTACGTCCCTGAATCACTGTAAGCTAGCACTGTTTGTAAGCTTACTCGCCCGTCCAAGATCGCCAGCAAAAAAATCAATCCTTCAAAAATGCTTATGTACTTATAATCCCTTAAAATATCATGAATTAGAAATTAACGGGGTTTAAATGAACTGAAACTAAAAACAAAAACAAAACAACAACAACAACAACAACAACAAAACTTATCAGGACAATTTAAGAAACTGTCTCTTATAGACACCGAAAAAATTTAGATGGCTTCTATGGGATTCGAACCCATGACCTCCGCGATGCCGGTGCAATGCTGGTGCAATGCTGGTGCAATGCTGGTGCAATGCTCTACCAACTGAGCTATGAGGCCACACAGTTGGGAGCAGGTCAATTGGTTGGGCTCATGTCTTCCCGTGAATGGACGGGAACACATGAGCCCAACATGGAGTCCTTTCACGGGAACACATAAGCTTAACTTGTCCAGATAAGTGCGAAGCTGTCGTCCATAGCTCGTATATAAAACATTACATGCACTTTCATCAGTAATTTTGTGTTCGACCGTTTTTCTCATTCTTCGTTTTACCTCTGGATAGTAATCGTCGCTCTCCTCTAAGGTCCTTAGTTTCATGAGCCTTTTTAACTTGAGAATGGCCTTTAATTGATCACAGCAATTCTCAATTGAAAGGTTCTTTTTCACTGCGAAAATAATCTTCTCAAGGACAGGAATCGACCAACCTACACCCTAAAACAGAAATATATTGGGCGCGTTACTTTGAGATATTTTAGAGAGACGCCAATATAAACATCTCCAGTTTGTGACGTCATCTTAGGAAAAGAACCGTGCGCAGATCTGCTCGGTCATTGGTCAGCGGACTGGAAGTTTTGAAAGCGTTCACAAAATCTTGAGGCGAAATCTGGCGACAAAACATATATTACGTGTTGTGCTCACTGGAACGATTTCAAGGAAACATACTGTAATTTACACCCGAAAGCGAGAATGATCCTTTGATACCTTCAGGATTTCATGAAAACTTCCTTCGTCCACCAAGGAAAAGAAGTTGTCAGAGATAAAGAGAAGACATGATTCCTGAATCGAGGAAACAGCTGCATGAACAGGCTCAGTCCACTTGACCAGCGGTGTGCAGCAGGATAACTTGTCACACTGATTCAAGACTTCAATCGAACATGAAATGACCTGGAAAACAGGTTGGATAAATCACAATAAAAAGAAAGGAACTTTATCTACACTCTTACGCTTTGAAGGGTTAAATTGTCCAGTCAAGTGCAAAGACCAATTCTCCATTTTATTCTGCGGTTTTTACAAACCTCTCCATCACACAAAGCGTATCTCAGAACATTACTGAGGCTACTCACAAAACTCTTATTTATTTCGGTCAGGATGTCTTCTTGGAGCTTGTCGGGAAGAGTGGCGAATCCTTTGGTACCAAGCACACGATCGAAATGTTTCGTTATCCATCTGAAGAAAAAAAGAACAAAAATGATATCGACTCTTTCATTCAGGCAAACGCGACAAAAACGTAAGCAACTTTTTAGTTAGAAGCGCGCATCAAAACTGACGAGCAACCCGGCACTTTCAAATGTGCGCGCTGACGATGCAAAACTTGTCTTTTCATACTTAACACTAGCAAGATATCGGGACCTAAGCGATCTGTTAAGATCACCGATCGTTTCACATGTACCTCCGCAAGTGTCATTCATTGCATAACCTGTACGTTATGCAACAAATTATACATTGGCGAGACAGGTAGACGCCTAAGCGACCGACCAAAAAACACATAGCTGTCTGCGGACTTTCCCTACATCTAGGTGCGACGGAAAGCCGCAAGAATCTGGAACAAAAATTCATCTTCTAAATCGGCACCCTTAATCCTCACGGTATTAACGGACGCTTTTCATTTAACTAATATATTCCTATTTTTCACGTTGCCATGTTACCACCAATAGCAAGCTCCTACTCTACTATAAAAACTACACGTAACCCACAATTCCTCGATTCGCTCTGACGAAGGGCTAACGCTCGAAACGTCAGCTTTTAGAATTTCTGTCCGGTGGCCAATTTACATTATCAACTCCGTTGATAAAACCCAATTTTTGTATACTACTTCCCCACCGACGCAGCACCACTGTTTCTTTAGAAACTACCCCCTTCTTTCAAACTTGGGACAACCATGGCGCGATTCACGCGGTGCAAGTCTTAAGAAGAAAGGAGGAAGTCCGGCGGAAGAATTGTGACAGACGCCGGTTTTGATAAGCGTCGCGAAGTGACCTCTTAACCTGCTGTTCAAATTGTGTCTAGAAATACAGCAGATAAACGTCATAGAGCGTCTCCCACCACGAGACATTACAACCACCCATAGCTGTTGTAGATTTGTAGTTGACGCTTAAACTAATGGAAACGTTGTGACGTTTTCCAGAATGGAGAGTGTACTCGTAATCCTGGGCATAACTGGGTTTCAAAATTGTGTATCTAAAGTTTTTGCACGCGCAAAAATTGTGGCTATTTTTTTCAATAAGATAAGCTCGAAAATTAAATGACTTTCCTTTGGGTTGCCATTTATTTGTTATTAGCGTTTAAGATTTCAAGCAGCAGTTATTATTATTATTATTATTATTATTATTATTATTATTATTATTTCATCTATTGGCAGTACAATTAGTTTGCAATTAATTTCTTATGTTGGACGAATGACCTTTCCCTAAATGTTCGCAGCACACGCTTCATTGCAAAAGTAAAGACTGACTCACTTGATACAAGAGTTCTTTAGATCGTCAAGGCTGAACAATTCTGACGCTTCTAAACACTCGAAAACTCCTGCAACGCAGTCAATGCACGGCTGCAAGAAAAAGAAAGAAGGTATTTCTCGTTGTGACTTCTTAACACGTTCAAAGAGTGCAAAAATGTAATTGAGATAAAAATCAATTAAATTTTAAAGGAAAAATGAGACACCGTAAGTTACTACGAAGTTCATCTAAGATGCAAAGGGAGAACTTTAAAACTTCGGCCCAACGTTTTCAAGTTGGCAATCATTTTAATCTTGGCTACTCGTAACCAAAAACACTTAAGAATGGTTTCCTTGAGCTAAAATTTGAGCCGTTTCGGAAAACATTTGGCCATTAATTTTCGTTTGCCATCGGTAAACAGGTCTTCTTTGCTTTCCAGATTTTTACTCACAATCCATGACACTACCCCTTTGGGGGAGAAAGATCTAAGAGAACAGCAGTCGGATAGATTTTCTTTTTTCTTCTTCATAGCCACTTACAGACCAACTAGAGAATTGGCAACAACAACAACAACAAGAACAACAACAACAACAACTACAAAGAGGGTTTAAATAAAACATGTCAAAAGTCACATTTGCAAAGAGGCTTGATTTGAAAAATATATCACTAGGGTTAATAATATGAGATAACAGGATGGCGTGAATCAAGAAACAGCTTTTTTTTTGGGTGGGGGGGGGGGGAGGGTGGGGAGGAGACTTGAAAACTTGAATAATCCACAGGCTCCAAGTAGCACAAAAAAAATCATTTCTTGATATTCACTTTGTGTTGCGGGAACAGCCAGATGAAACGACAGCATTACTTTCATTGTTAAGTTGCTCCAAAACAGATTGGTTAGTAAAGACGGAGACCATCTAGATACACAGCCTTTAAGAAGAGCCCTTTGGACTTAATAGGGTACATCTATACCACTACATCATGCTGAAGCATCAAGTATTCCACAAGGCAATTAGCCTATCGTTATGGCGTCGTTGCTTGCTTGTGCAATCTCCTACCTCAAAACTTGAAGCTATGTAGATATAAATCAATTGTAGTCCTTCTTGACTTAGTGTATCTTTGTCCCTAGTTGTACTGCTTTGAAGAGGACATCATGAAGTCAGAAGGGTCTTAGTCACAACACAAGAATAAGTAGCAGTAAGGCAACGTACTTTGATCTTCTCCTACTATGAAATACAACATAAGATGTGCCTACCCAAATTCTTGTCTTTACATATAACTTACCTTATGAAATAAGTGACATTTTTCAATTTTTAAAGAACAGATGATCACTTCTTTCAGTCCTTCCAAACCATACATGTCTACAAGAGGCATTGTGTCACTAAAATCACAATGTAAAAGGTTTATTGTGTGGCTTACACGAAGTGTAAACCACTCTATGTCATGATCCAAGTTATGGAGAGCGGGTGGGATTTGCCACGGTGAACAAAGCGCTTGTCACGTGGTTTACTGGGAGCTTAGGTCCCAGGGAACGGGGTCGAGGATAGGTTTCAATCTATGCTCTGCTAAGTTATATAAGATTCAGAAAGCAGCCATTTTCTATTTATGCATGTAATACACATGTACGTTGGCGAAGATAATTTTTTATCTAGTTATGTGTTCACCGATTGTCCTACAATCGGCTTGTCATCTGCTGGAACATTTACAACATTTCCTGTTATCTTCAATTGGTTCCCTCTTGGGGTTTGGTGAATCTTCTAAAAGGCCAACCTTGGTGCCAAAAACCTGCACGCTAACTCATTCAAATCGAAAAATTCTGGTTTTACTGGAAACAGCATTCCATTTTAACTACACATGGTGGTATTTTGCCGTTTTTCAAATGTTTATAAGAACAGGAACCGATCCATTCTAGGTTATCCAGGCTTCTTATTTATGCACCTATCAATGTTAAGCCCCGGGTTTAGTGTAGGTTACATCATAATATTTTCCTGAATGTCTCATGCCCTTCCTTAAAGTACATGTACGAGCAAAAATTCTGAAAATTTGTACCAGTGATTTTTGTTGAATGGAAAGTGCCCTTTGTCAGCTTTCCATTGAAGCAGCTAAATTCCGTATACCACACATGTACGCATTGCGGACCTACAAAATATCTAAAAAATATTTGTGCTACGATTGTTCAATTCAGAGGGTGTATTCAACTGTAGAGGCCGCTACATCTAAGAGTTCGTTTTTGCTGCTTTTTTCACAGATCTAGAAATATATATTAGCGGAGCTCCCCGTGCCGAAGGCATGCGCGTGTGGAACACCATGGGTAAGAAAATATGGTAACCCATCTGTGTGAGAAAACTTGGTTTTGGTCACCATGCGACCGTACGACCGTACCTATGTCCACCCCTCCAATGTGACCAGTGTCACGTGACCATAACGTGGGCTCAAGTTTAGAGCTCATCAAGGTCAGTTTTTCTTTAAGACGACCGCTGACCAGGTACTGGGTTTTGATTGGATTACAGGCTCAAGCCAGGTTAACTTATTATAAGAGTAAATAACGTGGGAGTTCCGCTTTTAGGCTTGGCTAAATCTATATATTACTACCGGTAACCTTGTCTACTAGGGCAGCACTGACCAAGTTTATGGATCCTTGTTTTTCTAGTTCAATTCATGGCTGAGTCAGCCGGTGTTGTTCCGAGTGTTCCTGGGCTCAACTCCTCCGCTGGGTGTTTGTAAATAGCCAACTGGTTTGCCTCCCACCAGTGGGAATTCTTAACTCTGTTGTGTTCATTTGTATTGCTTTGTTTCATTCCTTCATAGGACACTATATGTAAACTAATGGGTTACTAGTAATCAGTGTTCATCCTTGTTAAATAAGGACTTATCATTTATTAGCACAGGTCTCAAACTCTGCTAGTACGAGGTACTGGCATATCAAAGTCCAATGAAACTCACCATATGATGGCCAAATCATTTTCAACATGGGCAATTCCTCCATAGATGTACTTCAAAACAGTCATCAGCCCACTGTAATTTATTCTTTAATAAAAAGTACACAAATTAGGAAACAGACCTACAGCAGAGGTTTACTACAAATCACTTACATATTTAGTTATTCATTTAGTTATTATTTACTTTTTAAAGCCAAAATTTAACACCCCACTGCTGGGCAGCCCCCCCCCCCCCCCCCTGCCCCAAGGACAGCTACCCCCTCCCCCCACTGGAAGAGAAGGTTGCTTTAGTGCTTTTGTCATTGCACAAGCGCAAACCAGGATTAACTTCATCTCAATAATAATATTAAATGCTAAACTGATTGATTTTTGGTACCAGTACTTGTAGTATTATTGGACTCAAACTGTTTTGATAAGGATGCCTAACTTACCCAACCAAAGATATAACGTTACTTTTTCCTTCGACCCAGTCTCCAAGTAACATCGCAGAGAAGTAATTTGAACGTGCACATAAGATGGCCCTGCAAGTTACAGTACAAGACTTACTGTTAATCAAAGTATCTTATTTAAATGCTAAACAAACAGCAGCCTTTGGAGCTAAAGTTTTCCAGCACATTCTCCATTCCCTTCATAGTCTCAACTGTGCATATTTGTGCACTAAATTAATGCTCTACTACTTACGATTACTGCAAATAAAATCAAACCAAATTATAGTTGACCAAACTCAAATGTCAGTTTTTTGGTTAGAGGGGAAAACCAGACTACCTGGAGATTAAGTATAGATACTGTTACTGTATTAAAAAACTACACTGGGTCCAAGACTCAAACTAAGGACATGAGTGGAAGGCATGTTCTCTTACTACTGCACAACTCCTGCTCTCATATTTATATATGCACAGTTTTTAATATCCTTATTGGAGAACGGAAGTGGATATTTAAAAGGCACACATGTGGCCTCCAATGATACCATCTCCAAATTTAAATAAAAAGTGATTTTGCCCCCACTACAGTAAAAAAACTTGGGCATTTGTGGACTTAAGAATGTAAAATTTTATGCACACCAGGTGACATACTTATGTGCCTTCACGGTTACACCATTCACCAACAATGTTATATCTGATCCTATGCCACTGAGCAAAAGGTGAAGCAAATCCTGTCCAAGCTTACAACTACAGTGCTGAGAATGAAAACAAAACCCATTTCATGAAATGACAATGATATTGTCACTTGTGTCCAGACATTTACATAATTTGATACCAGACTAATAATGATATGTAGCAAGAAGTGTCACTTTAAGAGTGAGCACTTGCTATCTATCTTTAGTATCACCCAAATAGTGGACTAATGCAAATCCTACATTTTGATTGGCTACTAGTAATAGTCCACGAGTAGCGAAAAGTGTGACTCTTTCGTTTTATTCCCAAATAATGTCCGACTATTAGGGTGATACTAAAACAATTAGACCCTTCGCCCTCAAGGGCCACAGGTCAATAGCCCATTCCGCTTCACCTCATGGCCTATTGACCCCTAGCCCTTACGGGCTACGGGCCTAATTGTTAAATAGCAATAAAGTAAGTTTAACCTTTTCCTACCTACCCAAGAGCGATGACACTTATAGATTTTACTCTAACACCAGACGATTTTACTCGTCTATGGGGGACCCCTTGAGCAAGAAAGGGTTATAGGTTAGCAGTATTTTTTAGTGAGGGTAAATGCAGCTGTTTGTCTTTAATTGATGACCGGAGTTTGGGGGACAGTTAGCTTTGTGATGTCAGTGAGTAATGTTGAGGTTGGAGAGAAGAGTACCGGTAAGGGGACACTTTGTGACACTTATCAAAATCATCAATTACCTGCACAAGTTATGTCAGATGCATGGAGTGTACAGATGCTCAGGATGATGAACGTACAGGTTCATTGTATTGAACAGTCAGGTTTAACTACTAGGCTATGCTTGAATTCAGCCAGCTTGTCAGCTTCCACCAGTTGGCATTTGTAGATTGTTGTAATTTAATTTTTAAAATTTATTTACGTCATTTTTTCATTGCAGGCCCTGAAAAGGCCAATTAAAGGTTAAAGGTATGTATCTATTTCTTAATGAGGCATGGGCTGAGTGTGAAACAAAGAATTCAGAAGACTTTGAAGGTTGTTTTTTTGTCTAATGCCAGACGATTTTACCCATCAACAGGGAACCCCACAATGGCTTAATCACTTGCTGAAAAACTTTTTCCCTCAAGCCGGCCTGAACCGGCCATACTTAGTATTTTACTCTCAGACTGTCTAACGCCAAACGATTTTACTTGTCAATGGGGAACCCCTGAGAGTCAATGGGATAAGGTCTGCTTAATTCTCCACATCTTAAAATTAAGCCCAATTCAATACTGTTATTTCATTATTCATCCCAAAATATTTTCTGAGCTCTAAAATAAAGTACAAAGTACAAGCCTTCTTACATTCTAAGCTGTTTCAGATTAAAAGATTCACAACTTAAACAATAATGTGGGTGTAACATGACTCCATGGGTCCAATAACTTGGCTGTATTGGGGGATTGATGCAATTATTTGTTGGATCGATAGAATTATAGCAGCCAATAGAATCATGGAGAAGTATATCGAATCAATAAGAATCCACTCCAAAGTAATTACTGTAAAAGGATAAGTTACACTCACTTCCAAGTCACTCTGCGAAATTTCATTGACTTTTCCTTCCTTCGCAGGGATGGCAGCCTGAGGAAGACCATTTATGCCTGTTCCATTTTCAGATTTTAAAATCACCTCCTCATCCGCCTTCTTGTCTCCATTGAAAGTAACACCATTAGCCAGAATACCATTTGTGTCCATGTCACTCATTGTCTGAGTTCCTTTAGAGACATATTTAGGATGCCTTTCGTCAATAGTCATTTTATCAAGGCTATCAACCAAGTTGCCATTATCAAATTGATCTGTGTCTTCCTCTAGTGAAAGAGTGTTCATAACTGAAGTATCACTTAATAAAAGTGCATCATTCAAGGAAGGAGACTTTCTGTTTTCTGTATTGTCAAATCTCATATCAGGTACACACTCACAAGAATCATGTCTAGATAGTTTGTTAATATCTTCAACCTGGTCATGATTTTGTGGACTGCCAATAGTGGTTTCCTCAAGGTTGGACAAATCTGAGGAGCATTCTGACTGCGTACAGGTTTTGTCGAGTTGCTCATTAAAACTCAGAATAGATAATTGTTCCACATTGCTATGTAGATCACTTTTATGATCTGATGAATTCATATTGTTCAATTCAGGAGTGCAAAAATCATCTACAAAATTATTAAGGTGAGCATCTCTTGATTTTGATTGTCTCCTCCATGGATAACTGGATTCATCATAGTCCTTGAAATCATCATCAATGTATGCAGATCTGTCAAAAATAAAATGTAATTGTTATGAATTAGTATTTCATTGCCTTGCATCGCTACAGTCTCAATTAAACAGGACAACTATTAAAGATTATTGAATTATTATTTAATTTGAACTTGGCAGCTGGTTTGAGAAGAGTAACTAACTGTATCAATAAGGGACCTAATGGCCCAGAATTCTAGGGATGTCAGGGCAGGGGACATGCCATTTTAGAAGAATGCAACCAAAAGGAAAATTCATGAATAGCTAACAAGGCTTCATGCTGTCATTGTCAAACTGCATTTTGATCTTAGGTTTGAAAGAATCTGTCTCTAATAGAACGATTCGGCTAACTCAATGTTGTTTCCAAATTATTTAAATATCTCGCGGTTAAGGTTCTTTGTGTGTTACATTTGCATGATAATGTAGCATTCACATTTAGATGATGTGGAAATACATGGAACAAAATATTTCATTCCCCAAGGATTTAAATTGGGTACAGCTTTGAGTTAGCTGAATTGATGTATTGCTCAATTTAGGGAAAAAAGTAGCCAAATTCTCTGGGTGAAATTGTGTATGCTTTTCATTGGCTGTCAGTACTACCTGAAACCACTTGCAACAAGTAAAAGCATCACTTTGTAGCAACGTAAATAGAGTAGTTTAATCGGGAGTTCTCTGAGACTAAGGTCAAAATGGTCTGGCTCTTTGTGGAATTTTAAAAGCAGGGCGATCACACCACTGACTTTAAGTCTCTGATTCTGTACCTTAAGAAAGTCTCAAACTGAGAAGCTTCTAATCCATGGATTTGAATGCATGTTTGAACAGACAGTGTTGAGGTGTAGCTTGGAAGAAAACGATGACAGAAGTTTGGTGCTCTAGCTCTCAGAATGACGGTGTGACCATGGAATTCTACATTCTTTACTATGAAAAAGACATCACTGAATGTTGTATCACCAAAGAGCCTAAATGAAAATAAAACAAAGACATGCTGTATGACGCATTCTCCAATGACTTTTAAATATTGAGGTATTGTCAAAACCTACAAATAAACAAAATCATCCACAAAATAATTATAAACATTGTCTCGCACATTTTCCAAAAACTGAACTGAGCTGAGTGGACACTATTTATGAGTCAATGAGTCATGAGTCAATGAGTTAGTGCAGTTAACCAAACCATAAAATGAAAGCTAAAATTTCAGAGAGTGCTTAGGCCTAATCACTGAAACAAGGGCTTAGGCTTAATCAATAAATTATTTCTATATTGACTGTGAGTCTCATTGACTCATGACTCATGACTCATTGATTTATTGACTCATAACACATGGGACCTCAACTGAGCTGGTCCTTTGGGTTTAAAGATTTTTCTGTAATTCATACCATCCATCCTTGAAGTGGTCCCCATTGACGAGTAAAATCGTCTGGTGTTAGACAGAGTAAAATCTATAAGTGTCATTCTTAGGAGGGAAAGGGTTAAAGGGGACATTGTTTTTGAGTATTGGAGTGGTAGAGGTTAAACTAATATCTTAATTAAAAAATTTCATTATTTGCCAATACTCGCTTAACCCTTTCCTCCTCAATGCGACACTAAAAGGTTAGCTCCGTCTAACACCAGGCAAACCCGTTACGAGCGAGTTAAGCTTTAAATTTGCTTGACGCAAAAGATTCAATGCGAGTAAACTAAGGGTGCGTTCGATTGACCGTATTCCGGAATAGGAATACATGGAAGAGAAGTTAGAAATCCTTTGCTTTTACAGAGATTCACATTAAGATTGTCAAACACCTGCTAAAATGCTATTTTAAATATATCTTCATTATCCTTGTTACTTCAGGCATACTATTTCAAATCATCACTCCATGTATTCTTATTCGGGAATAGGGCCAATCGAACGCACCCTAAAAAAACATTCTGTACGAACAAATCAGGAATTTACCTCGACAAATCTGCCACAAGATCTTGCTTGACAACTTGTCGTATCTTCTCTCTTGCATTGTTCTCTCTATCCTTGAAAGCCTGGCTCTTGGAAAACGACTTAGAGTTCATAACGACTTAGAGTTCAATTTTAATTTTTCATAACCCATACCTGATTCAGCAAAATTGCTGGAAAACATTAAATTTACCAGGCGTCTGCCGACATTTGCTATATGCTCGACCCAGACCCCTTCAACCTATTTCAGCTGTCAACAGTTTGAAGTCGTCAGTCAATTTTTTTGTCGCAGTTATTCCGCATTATTGCCAGAAGAGAGGTAAGATAATTAATGCTTTTCTTTCCTATGACACGCAGAAAGATGGTTCAACTATATTATCACTGTTTTTTGCTGAAACTTGCCGAAATTTTATCACTTGACAATTGAATTGAACAGTTTCGCATGCTGCCGTTCACTTTCAACAACCGAATAAATTGTTAACATATTAACTTAGCAGCAAAATGCCTTTAACTTTTAACTTAAGGTCGCCTTAGTGAAAAGGATATTCTCGGGAAACTACTCTTTGTGTAGACTTTGTGTCTACCTTTTTTGTATGGTTCAACAGTGGTCCGTTGTCGATTTTAAGTCAATTTGCTGTCGCTGAATTTTATACTTTTCCCTACTATAGATGTCTTGATACACTCTTTTTTTTTTTTATAAGAATGTTGTTTTTCCGGCCCAGGCTGAATATTCTTATTTTTCTGCCGATTTTAGGCTGAAAATATTCTTGTATTATTCTTAAATTGTAGCTTATGACCAGCTTATGACATTTCCGTTTTAGAATTTATTGGGGTATCAATTACAAGTGTTTGGTATCTACAATTGTAGATCTGTTTTCGCCAGCTTTTATTATTTAAAAAAGAAAGAATTTGTCATAATACTTTTTTGCGGTTTTGTTTTATGTCTTTTGTGCTGAATACTGTACATATGTATTACATGTACCGTTCATCGAACCGTCATCAGCGTTGAAAATTTTGCTATAGCTAGTGCAGGTTTTTTCGTTTTGTTGGCTGGTTTCGCCGTTCAGAGAAAGGAATAATTTTATACGGTGAAGTTAAAAACATAAAATTGTATTGTATTTACAGATGTTTCAACTCACAAAATTATATCTATCCTTCTCAAAATCTCAACCTTGGCTTTATTCTTAAAATATTCTTAATTCTTCGCAAATTTTAGCCTTGATATTCTTATAAAATATATTCTTATAAAAAAAAGAGTGTACAATTTGAAGTGCCACTCTTTATGACCGCGGCGGCATTCCAAAAAAATAAGGACGCGTTGCCACAATAATGGGCCCCGTCTAATAGATTCTCTGTATCTAAATCTACATGTTCAACACCTCGCTTATTACCGTTTTTCTTTCGTGGGCTGATACATGATACCACCCTACCACCAGTAATGCGCTGCCAAGCCAGACATTTGGTTGAAAGACCACGACTCCGGAACCTCGGATACCCTTTGCGAATACTGCAAGGCTTCTTTTACGTCCCCCCAGATTACATTCTTTATCTGAGAAAATTTGACATTGTAAACATTCATGATGTGATATCAAAAAGGCACAGTACTTTCTCCTACTTCCTCGGACTCCAGCACCGCACGGAGTGATGCCACAGGCAACCCAAACACATAATTCGAATGCTCAGTCAACGTAACGATTTGTAGGGTTTATATGGGACTGATGAAATGCTGGAAAAAATCGGCTAATCCCATTTTAAGGCGGGAAACTAAATAAGGTAAACTTG
This sequence comes from Montipora foliosa, assembly GCF_036669935.1. Lineage (NCBI taxonomy): Eukaryota > Metazoa > Cnidaria > Anthozoa > Scleractinia > Acroporidae > Montipora > Montipora foliosa. The sequence goes on along the minus strand of NC_090869.1, from coordinate 18,864,292 downwards.
CTCTTACTTCACCTTGTGTTGCCTCTGGCAACAACACCGCCAGCTACGCAGGCTTAAAAACAAAAGCTAGCACCAACCCAATCTCGACCCCAGAGCTCTTCTCATGACTGAGGGAGAGAAGAGAGCTCTGGGGAACCCTGAAACAAACTGTCTTCTCATTGGTTTTCGTGAAGAACATGTTAACACGAGGAGTGAGCAGGCGCTGTAATGTTCAAATAGCCATTTTTTGGCTACAAGAACCCTACGGCGCATGTTCTCCTAGGTAGAGTTTCCCAGAGCCTTGGGTCGATCCAAGGCTCTGGTGACGAAAATGACACCAACCCGGTGTGGCCAACTCATTACGCATGCGCACAACCATTTCATGTTTTATTGTTGCTGTTAAAAAAAAAAAACTCATCCACGCAAATTCGCGCCAACTCTAGCATTGAAATGGTATCCTCAGGATCTCATTGGCCGAGTGAATTTGTTTGACATCTCTTCAGCCAATCAGAGTCAGGGCGGCAATGCATTTTTAGCACCGGCATTTCCCGTTTGGCCGGCAAAAAGGCGCGTGTTTTACAGAGGACAGTTCGTCACCGGGCCGGGCGTATTGATAATAATACTACTTCATTTCGTTAAAAAAAAAAAAAAACACTGATGCCTACTGCAGTTACTGATATTTATAGAGTATGTTATAGTAGCGCATATACCATGATGGCTAAGCCAGTCAAAACTCAAGAATTACATTTTTCAATGACATAGTTTGTAATAAATATATATACCGGTATATTTCCGCAAAGTGGACACTGCATATGGTACATCACGAGAGAAGCTCAAAGATAGAAAGAGGGCGAGGAGTCGGTGGTTCGGTAGGTGATGTGTCTTGTGATTTCGATCAGCGACATAATTTCCTTTTAGTTCATCCTTACAGCAACTTTCTACCCAACATTCGGGATGATCAACTATCTTTGCAACAAACTTTTGCGGTATCTTGGTTTTTTTTTATCAACCTTTTTTTCTGGATCGTGAAAAATTTGTGTCACAAGGTAGGTGCGGATGACTGAAAAGTTAGTCAAACAGGGGCACCCAACGTCAATTTTCGGAAAATATCTGTTCGGAAGACGATTTGAGATCTAGAATTTTCGGAAAATTTATTGTAACATTTCTTGCTTGCCTGCCTCTCCTAGGATTTTCGAACATCTGAAAAATGGTATAATTGCCTATTTTTAACGGATTTTTACCCTAAAAAGGTCACCTAGAATTTTCGGGAGCCTTTTTTCTGGCTAAACTTTTCGAAAAGGTAAGCATTTTGATCCCTATAATTTTTGGATCACTAGATTTTAGCTAGGAAATCCGAACAGATGAAAACTTTTTAGGGGATAAAATTATGCCTGTATCTACCGTTTAAATACTAAAATACGTTTAACAATGCTATGTTACAGTGGTTTTGAACTATATTCTCGTTGGGTGCCCCTGATCAAACAAATTCATTGTATTTTCATTTGGAACAGCTGGTCTCTACAATGTTTTGAGAAAGGATAGGGTAACAATACACCGACCTAAGAGTGGCATATTCTGAAGACTAATTCGTACAGATTCGAAAGGATGATGATGTGAAAAATGATCAGTCTGGCGGTCAGCTCTGAAACACTAGTAAACATCGTTTTTGCTTTTCTCTCACCAATCTCCTTGATTGGTTTGTGAGATCATCCTCGTGATTTGCGATTATTCAACTGAATTTGGGTTTTATACCGCTAATGGAATTTTCCTGTTCCTTTATTAAACTTGTCATTTTTTCTTTCGTAATTGGTTACCATTTTGTATATGGTTCGTCCGGTACAATTGACAGGAAAAAGAAAGTCTTTCTTTGATCTGTCAACTCTCCATAATTACTTCATTATTATGCTATTTTAATGGATATTTTAGCTGCATTGAGTTTAAATACCAAGATGTTTAGGGATTAAATATTTCAATACAGATATAGCAGGAAATCCTCTTTTCATCATGCGAACGCGGTATCCATCGCTAATTGAAATAATACAAATAAAAGAGACTGCTAAATAACTATGGTTGCTGTTGATTTGATCTTTTAAAATAGATTGCAGTGCATGGAGACTTTTGACACGGTCAAATTGCGATGATCTTGCTATAAGAACAAATCAAGACAGCAGCTCTATTGCAAACGACTAAATCTCTTCGTTAGGATGTCCACTTTCACATTGCGTAAAAGGCGCCGACCAGTTTTGTTAAAAATGGACCGTGAGGTAACGGAAATTTCATGGGAAGCATGTAACATATTTCTTAAGCTCCGAGGACATGGAGATTTCTCAAAGATACCAAAAATGAGAACTGATTTTGCCGATTATTGCCTCTACATGAAATAGTCACTAAGCAGTATCCACAGTTTAATACTTTGAGAATGATACATAACGACCGCGGAGACGATGCGGACTACTGAGACAATGAAGTTCTCAGCGAATTATTGCGGAATTAGATAAGATACCGCAAAGGCATAACTTAAATTTTAAGGTGAGATTCGCGTGCAAAGGACAAACCTTTTCCTGATGGTAAAAGAATGCCATTAATTGTGTAGAAATTAAATTTGGAGTTAACTGAAGTCTCTTTTCGTCGTTTTGAAGCCGATTCTAACAGCAAAATTTATATCAAAAATTACGGCACGCCTACTGAAAGGAACTAAATGTCATCACAACGGAAAACGTACGTAGATTTAGCGTCTCCTGGACGGCTATAAGAAAAAGTTGAAGTTTAGGCTTTCCTCTGTCTGCAAGCATTGGGAAGGAGTTCACTTTTGTGGTAAGCTCAGTGTTGCATCCGGGGTGTACTACGTGTAGGTTTGTCCCTCGCCCATATTTGCAAACGAAGTATTTCATTGTGTTTGTTTTGAAAACCTTCGAAGTGAATGCCATCTGTAACAGCGCGCCGATCCCAAGATTCTCTTACGCTTGCCATGCAGGATTTTATAGAAGATTAATCAACAATTCAACATTCGTGCGAGACTTCGCTAAAATGGCTTTCATCAGTCATTACGTAACTGATCTTTTACCTGGATCTTTATTTTTTCCGCGCTTGGTTCCCCGAAACATTATTTGGCAAGGCCAGCAGGCATTAGATAATTTCGTGATTTCGCCAAAAGGAAAGAACTTCAACATGCGACTGATATCCCGAAAAAAAAAAGAATGCTAACAAGCGAAAATTGCATTACTGACTAATCGATTGTGGCTCTTATCATCTGTCCTCATTTTAAGAGCAGGAGTTAAATACCCACAAATATCACCGTAAATAGCATTACTTTCTTTGCTTCTGTCACAGATGGAAAAGCCCTTAGGACATTTTCAGAAAATTGTCAAAATAGTCGTTATACTACGTCGTTAAATAGGCGTGATTAATGACTGCATTTTTTGTTTTCTTTCACGCCAAATTAAAAAATTAGAGATGGTTTACAGGACTTAGTAGTTTTTTCAAGAGGATTGTTTCGTAACAGTGTTGTCAAGATTACTGTGTTTTTTTTGTTAAAACATGAATTCGTAAAAAACGTGGTTTCATGAACTCTTTTTTTCGAATACCGCATATGTCAAGAGCAAGTTAAGGACTTGGGGTGTTACAAGAAAACAATGTGCTACTTGATAGAGGTGATTAAATTTACTGTGGCTCTTGGTCAGTCAGGGAACATCTCAACTTCCCAGAATATTGAAAGGCAGTTTATTTCTGAAATCCTCTCCCTTTTGTCATAACCCGTCATAAACAGACACAAACAAATTAAAACGCCTTGGATTTATTAAAAAATGTCACGTTACCTTTTAGGGACTGAGATATCATTGAAGCATGTCAAATGTCCATTTTGGAATGACAGGGTTTTCACATACAACCACTTCGAAACGTTGTGCTTAGATCCGTGCTGGAGATGGAAAAAAATATCACGCAAAAGCGCCTAAAGTAGCAGCAACAATATGACCGAGTGATGTGGCAGCGTGCAAGTTTTACGGTCGAAAAACGGAGAATTACAAGGTATGTCAGTTTTTGTCCCCAGGCATTTTGAGCCAATCGGAAAATGACGTTCTGAGCTTTGGGTTTAATGGCGAGGAAATGTGCGGTTGGCGCGACCAGTTATTCGCAACAAAAGCGCTTAATTGCTTTTTTAGTTGCCAATGTCTCGTGGTTTGTTTCGGGTTGTCATGCGAATTGCTGCTGTTTCAAAAGGTTTTTCATGCTGCGCGCCAAACAATAGCTCAGATTGTCTGCAGCTGTGATTTGGAAATCTTTATTGAAATATCGGGTCAAGAGAGAGGTATTTGTTGTATCGAGATGTAAGCGTTCGTTGTTATTATAAAATCATTAGTGAAATATAAGCGAAGTACTTTGACAGCGTGAGTCGGGAAAAAATATCGATGTTGTGCTGACAGAAATTGAGCAGTTTCCGATCCTTGATATTCCTCTCTGTGTGTGTGTCGTCATCTAAACACCACATGGTTCGATCCTGTATTTCTTTTACCTCGTGTGGTTTATGACATGTGTACAAAGACGGGTTGTTTTTCATATTCAAAAGAAGAGTGCCGTCCTGGTATCCGCGGGATTCTCTCGGGGATTGTTTTTACAAACTCCAGGTTTTCAGCAACTCTATACTCAAAGAAATCTCGAGTTTGCATTCCTCAAGTGATTCTTGCTGCTGGAGACGAGGTAGGGTCTCCACTTGGTTCGCGTCGAGTGAGGTTGTGTGTTCTGGCGCTGTAAACCGAGCACACGAAGATAGTAGAGACGACCTTATCCAAAAACTACTCTTGTACGGGAGAAGGCTGGGTTATTTTCTGGTTAACGCCTGGAGTGAGCAAAGAGAGATCGACTGGGTTGATATCAGTTTTATCGCCCAATTGCAAAGGTAATATTTCCCGTGTTAGATTACTAGATCTGTGGCTGATTTGATATGAGCACTTTTCGTTGGCGCAATGAGCATTTTGGTTGGATTTGTGCATGTTAGCTGATAACATTACCATGCAATGTTTATCATCGCTGATAATCAAATAATGCTGTTAGGTTGTAAGTTTTTTGTCACCTTGCAGGGCCTGATTGACTTCCAGCTAACATACACAGAATGATACGCGCTCAGCTCGTAGAAGCTGTGAAGCTTCTCGTGTCGTTGGGAACGAAATCAAAACTATTGATTAACATTTGAACTTCACGCTCGCGTTCGTGAGGTGAAAAACGGCATTTGTTGATTTACTAAGCCCTCCTTGTCAAAACTAATCATCTTTTTTTGAACATGAACCAGTAATTATCCTAGAAATCATTAATCACAAAAGAACGCATTTTCCTTTCTAAAAAAATGCAATACGAAGTAATATTAATGGCATCGGGTATAGGTATAGGTTAGGTATAGGTTTATTAAAGATTCATATAGCAGCCTCTAAGGCTGAATTGCATGAAATTACAGTATAATTGTATAAATGCAAATTGTAAAAATTTATGTAATATATGCTATAAATACCAAAAATATAAGTTCTAAAAAATTTATAACCATAATAACTAACTAATACTAAAGCAGCTCAGTAGCTCAGCAGCTCAGTAGCGTCTGCACATTGATGTTATGAAAGTTGATGAAAAACGCTTGGTGCGCGTGGCTGGATTGACAAATTTCCGCGGATTACGAAGGTTATATTTACAAGTGAACGTTGGTGGGAGGAGTTGATGTAGCTTGTGATCTGGATTATTTACAATGGATTCGAAAAATTTGTTGCATTGATTTGAACGTCTGCGTCTGACAACTTTACTTCCTTTTTGTTCAAGCGTCTTTGATGTAAGAGCATTTTAAGACGCCATTTTTATTCTCTACATACCAATTATTCAGGCGATAATTGTAGATATGTCAGTTTTATTATTAATAATAGGAGAAAATACGTTTTTGGAATCTTTTGCATGTTTTTTTCAACCTTCACAAATTTTGACGTACTCCTTAATTATTTCCTTTTTGCAAGTTGCAGTGCGTCGCGCATTTGTTTTTTGCTAAATTCCTCGATCAAAACTGTCTGAATGTGCAAGGGTTATCCAGATAAAAAAATTGCTGAAGAGAATAAAAAAACAAAAAGCGGCAAATTGGACATGTGACTTCCGATTGGTTGGTTTAAGGTTATTATTATTATTATCATTATTATTATTATTATTATTATTATTATTATTATTATTATTATTATTATTATTATTATTATTATTATTATTTTGGAGATTGACCGTGGGAAAAACGTGGCTCAAAAGGACCAGACACTCTTATTTGACACTTAAACCAGCATGATACGACTCTTGTTTATTCTTGAAACCTTTCTTCTCTTGTTCGAGTTGCACAAAAAAGGTCACAGATTTCTTTGGAGAAAAGATAAAAGCACTGCATGAATTTTTTTTTGCGTAGTTTGCAATGGCAGGAATCGTCGTAGTTTATGATTTTCTGATTTTTAATCGTAAACAAAAAGAAAGAACAAGAACAGGGTCCATTTATTTCTTGAATTATTACTTGTATTGTGCACTTTTACGGTTGCTGTGTAGGACACAATCATGCATCTTACTGTCTTCGCTGGTACTGTTTTTTTTCTTGGTTTATTGTACGTGGTGCTGCGACAAACGAAATACAAGTAATAACCATAACGCACTGGTATCAGATGCCAAAACCGGCCAAAACCCGCTTGCCGATCGAGTGCGCCCGTGATGTTATTGTTTGTCGTAAGAGCCAACCGGGTGGTGACAATCGGCAAGTTGTTTGTTTAAGCTGGAAAGAATATTCAAGCAGCGAAAATTCTCTGTATACTTTTGATATCTGGATTTCTTGCTCTGGTTGGACCTGCCTTCTTCTTGCTATTCGCTCCTTTTCTTTTCCATCTACATTTCACTATGCAGTTTCTATGCAACGTTCAAAATGTTTCACTCTGACACTCGAATGGTCTAGAAAATATCTGGGACACGGCAAATAATTTTAGCCGTGGTCACACTGCAGACTTTTTACCTAGGTAAACTCGAATTGTTGACACTGAGTTTACCTTGGGAAACTGATTTTTTTCAGTCAGTGACCGATTTTTCCCCAAGTAGTTTACCTCGGGGTAATTTTTTCGTCTGGAGCTTGGATATGTCGCGAGAACAAAAAAAATTTTCCTTGACAGCTACCCCAAAGCGATAGCTAGGGAAAATTAATTTCCCCAGGTAATTAACCAATAAAAGCTCGTCGGCGAATGACTTAAACACTCTGTGAGGTCATCTAGTAAACTTTTTGCCGTCACTTAAATTTGTTTTATTACTGCAAAGCGCAAAGACGATGGCACCATTTAGAGCAAGTATTTGTTTTTGTTTCAGTTCAGTCTTGCAGAAACACTTTGTTTTCTCAAGACGAACCGCAATAAGGTTATTACAACGGCTTACTATCCAACTTACGGTGCGAGGAAAGGCGTCCAGAACCAGATCTTTCTTTTCCCACTCTGGCAAACCCAGGGTAGTGTAACGTTTCAAGAGTTTTCACCTAGGTAAAATGAAACTCGAGATGAATTTATCTCAGACAATTTGCCCTAAGTACATCGGTTTTACCTTGGTAAAAGACTGCAGTGTGACAACAGTTAATATATCCGGTGCCACATTGGTATCTTGAAAACAGAGGCGATCCTCAAGCATAAAAAATGACCTCCCCTTCGTGTTTCATAACTGGTCATAATGAAACCTCAGTCACCTGAAACGTCACGCAGCTTTTTGGTCATCTTTTATACCGGTGTAAATGTGCATTGTAGTTGAATTAGAGTTAGCTAAACAACTTAAGCTGTTGCCAGTAAGCCTTGCAATCTTGTAGGATAGAGAATGGGCCCAGCAAAGTGCGTTTCTAGGTGACCGTGCCAGCGAATGGAAGCGAGGTTGGAGTTGACCTCTTCCCTCGCTGCCTCTCATGGTGACAGCCGAGAACACAAAGCTTTGAAGTCAACTTTGCTCAAATTTCCTTTATATACTCGAGAAGGGAACAAATGATTCAGTTTGCAAGCGTAAAATACTTATGTTACTTTTCAAAACGATGAAGAGTCAGCCATCAGCTGTAAAATAACTATCCCACTGACCACACCCTCTCCCCCCCCCCCCATCCCCCCTCAAAAGAAGAAACAAATGCACGCGCTAATGTGCTCTGTTTTAAGACATTCAAACTCCAATTGGGTAATTCTTGCATGGGACTCAGTGAGAATCAGTAGCGGTCATTCGTATCCTGTCAATGCTGAGAAACTTAAAGCCCGTCTCAGTTTGCATACGCACTTTGACCCGGTTTCTATTTACTCATTGGACGAAAAGCAGTTAACCATGATTAGTACTTGTGTTGACAGCCGCTTGTGGGAAAGCGTCGGAAAATCGAAGATTATTTAACCCCGTTTTCTACCTACGATTTGTGCTAACCCCCTTTGATTTTCTGGTCGAAAATTGCAAAGCTCAGTGAAGATCCCAGTGGGTGAAAAGTGTGTTACACTTAGACCCTTATTCCTTATATTAAAGTTCAAACTGAAACAGCAATGAACCGGACTGATTCCGTTCTTCATAAAAATTGACGGCAAAATGACTCTGTGTAGTGTCTACTTAGACGACACTCCACAGTTCGAATTCCTCTCGGACGACCAACAAAACCTGTCTTCTCCGGTGTTTTGTCCCGAATTAAAATTCTCTGCTGAAATCAGTACGGCTGGTTAGCTCGTTCCAGTCGGTTTTTTCGGTAACGCTGTTACACTTTTTTTTTTAAAGAAGAACCGCGTATGATTTTGCGGCTGAGGCTGAACGTTCTAATTTTTTTGCCATTTGAGCCTGACTTAAATTAACGGAGGTTCGAAAGGGTTGCAACGCTTAGAAGACACTCTCGTTAGATGGAATGACGCTACAACACTGTATCACGTCACAGCAATGTTATGGTACCATATGAAACACCGATTATTTGCAAACAAGGTGTGATCATTATTGTGATGTAATCAGTTACCTTGGCAACGGGAAAGCCCAGCAAAACACCCTATATTTTGGATTTGCTCATATCTAAAAAACGAGCTTGGTGATCCCCTTTTTTAATTACTGAAAAGTGATTAGAAGGCCACGATGAAACTTTCGGCAAAGTTTAAAAAGGTTCTGTCTGGCGGATGCAGAGCCACCTTAAAAAAATCACAGAATTAAGGTGGCTCTGAATCCACTAGACATAATTTTTTTAACTTTGCAGAAAGTTTCATCTTGCCTTTCTGATCACTTTTCAGAAATAAAAAATGGGGGTTGCCGAGTTCGTTTTTTAAAAAATATAAGCAACCAAAGACAAAATAAAGGGTGTTTTTACAGGCCTTGCCCGTTGCCACGGTGACCTACTACGTCACAATAATGACTGTGTCTTGTTTAGCAATAATTTGTGTTTCATTTGGTACCACAATATTGCTAATACATGATACAACGTTGTGGTGCCGATCCTTGTAATAAGAGCGTCACTTGGAAGCGTTGAAACTGGTTTGAGCCACCTTAACTTGTTCTTTGACTTGTGTGGTATACTAAGGGTGCTTTCCTTTTGTCAGAAGTTTGCGGAGAAAATGCCCTAACCCTAACACTTGCATGATAATCCCTCGCATTCTTCTGGAGGAGTATGTTAATTTGAATGCGTTGTAGAGTTAGTCCTTTCAAATTCCCTGTCTGGCCGGTCAGTTCTGTCAAATGGAAAGCGCCCTAAATTCGACTCAGTACTAGAAACTGAGTTGTTCTTTATTGTATCATGCAATAAGAAAAACCACATTGTTAATGTTTAAAAAACGTCCTATTTGAGTGAATTGTCCTGTTAGGCTACAGTTTTACCGCCCTTTTACTCTTCTTTATACTACTCCGAAATTACAAATGAGCAAACTAAGACATTCTTAACCGTTGCACTCAGCGTAGGTATGTTCTCTGCCTGTACGTTCCGTATAAAAGAAGGCTCTTACAAAAAAGAGGGTATATTTGTTGGAATTCTTTCTATATAACACAGCGACCCCGAAAAGTTTTGAGCTTGCAATATGGGCGACTGTTGATAATAATTCCTTCCTTCTTTTCTTCCATTGTTTTTTCCTAGAATTTCAGAACTAGATATTGTCTGATTAATTTGTCATCCGCACCGTTCTGGGTTGAAATTAGCCTGTTCCAGGCCACGCAGTTCTTTTCGTTTTCTCGACTATCTGAGAGCCTGGAACAGGCTAGGTTGAAATTGCCAGGGTAAGAATATGTACGCCCTGTCGCACGTGTTCTGGGTTAGAGCCACAAGAAAAAAAAAAAGATGTTTTGAATTCTTCAGCTCACATACCGTGACTGCCGAATGCTCCGTAACATGTAATGAACCTATTCCATTTCGATTTCTCTGCGACCAAGAAGGAAACACTTCGTCTTTTTCGTTGACGACGAACTATTTGTGTCACGAATGGAAACAAACTAGCAAAAATGCAACACGAACAGAAGTAAATCCTTATTGCTCATCATCGTAATGACGGTGATCTTATTACAGCCGGATAGACAAAAAGGAAAAGTTGATGTGATGAAAAAGTCTTTTGCCAAAAGTGGCGTTGCAATTTTCGCGATGACTTTAAATCCCCTTCTAATCGCTTCAAACCTGACCGTGATTGCAAAGCTAGCTTTTGACTGCAGAGAACTTAGATCGTACTTGAAATAACTTGGTAACGATATGGTTTTCTTTCCTACAATTTCTCGTCGTGAAAACTCTTCTGTATGTAGGTTTTGTGCGGTATTTTTCCATCGAGGCGACGACAGAGCGTGTCATGGGGTCAAAAGATTTATCTAGAAACTCTATGTCTCCAGAAACGGTTAGCCGCAATGCTTACCTGCTGAGCTCATTACTAAGCTGACCTGACCTGAAAGTAAAACAACTTAGGTGGGCTTGTTGCGAAAGCTGCCAACAACAGAACATGTGTAAAACAAATAGATGAGAGTTGACATTACCGCATTTATTGCAGAAAGGCTAAGATTACGAGGAATAACAAGAAACCATTTCGTATTAAGTTAGTTGGGTCTTCTTTGGCTGTGTTTTCTTTCCTTTGGCACATTCTTGGCTAACCGCTTTCATTTACTTACATCGATGAAACGTTCGTCTGCATGTGTTCGGTTATTTCGATTTGGCACTGATTAACTTTCTCGATTTTCGGAATTATCAGCTCTTCATAGCTAGGTTGGGCGAAAAAGATGATCGTGACTTGTACTTTGTTGGCATTTTAAGCTTATTTAGCATAAGGCTATCATTTTATAATCAGTCACGCGAGAACACTAAAATAAAAATGAAAATTTAACTCTCTCACTGATTTTTGTTACTTCCTCGTGCTTTAGAGCTCAGTATTTGGCACTGAAACCTCAAATCGAAAACATCGATTCCAACAAATTCCTTCAAATTTATTGATCATTTTCGCCGTGCAAAGTTAACAAAGTAAAAAGTAAAAAGAGAAGTGGTTTTTAGTCTCTTTTTTTTTCTGTGCGTTCATCAACTAGAGACTCAAGTTTCAGTCGCAGATGTTATGACATCTTTTTTTACGAGAGTCTATTATTCATGATCTCAGTTTTACTTTTAAGAGAGAATACAAGTACTATCTTTTGGGTAATCAGATTTGATTTGATTTTCCTGACACTCTGAACAGTGAAATGCTCTCAGTTGGCTGTCTATATCATGGACAGAGAGTTCTTGTTTCGTGCGTGTGTTTATGCGCTAATGCGAAGTACAGACCGCAGTCGAGGCTATTTTATTTCGCAGTCGAGCGAGTTTTATTGCAATATCTTCATAATATTTGCTTTGAATTTCAATACTCTTGGCAGACAGTATGTCGCGCAGCAAAGCATTTTCATGTTGGTCTATAGCGCTTTATTGTTTATTGACTAGGCGTGACTGTGGACTATATATCCAGCGCCTATTATCAGATAATTTCAATGTTACATAGACTTCTTCAATACAGGGCACCATCTCCAGTTCGAAGCGTTTGTGTCAACCAGAAAGCAAACACGCTGTAGAGACGGCAAAATAAAGCGAAGGCTCTGTATTGGCCAAGTACTGCTTTACGAGGTTAGACGGAAAGTTACCCTTTGTCCCTTTCTTTCATCAGTGGGTTAATTTTTCATGCCAACCGTTTTTCATGCGAATCTTTACTCTGTTAAACTTTTTTGTTTTTAAATGATCAAGGAAAGCTTGATTTGATCCAGGTTTTGTCATTCTTGTATGGTTAGTTGTTTGCTGGGTTTCATACAAGGTGGTCATTTTAGTCACAGCTTGTAAAATCTTGTCATTGAATTGTCTGTCAAACTTAGCGCTTCAAAGAGGAAAGACATTCCCCAAGCCAATTCCAAAGGATGTTGTAATTAATTTCTTTTGATTTTGCCCAAGAACTAAACTTCGTATTTTCTACTTTGCTTAATCACTTTTTTAAATTTATGGCCGATAACTTGATTCATTGTTAGTGGAATAACAGATGTTATCCTTGCGTCGTATTTTTCTCTGTGCCAGTAGGAATATGAAGAATTATTGAATAATTGATAAGTGATGATGAATGTTTTGTCACTTTTTAATGCATGCTTTGAAACAAATACTTTCCGTCTTCAGTTTCTTTCTTTGTCTTTTCGTTAAAGGAATCTGTTAGAGAACTTTGACAAGTTAGTGTTTCGAAGAACTTAATACTTGTAACTTGGTGCGACAGTGTTGAGTAATGAATCTTTACCCAAGACCTCCCCATCCCTTCCCAAAGCCAAAATGTCACGAAAGGTGTAAAGTGGTGCTGCGTTTAGTAAACCTAAGCTGATTGATTTCCTTAATACTTACATGCATAAAGAGGACACAACTTGAGTGTGCCAATTCAACTGTCAGTCTTTGTTCGCGGAGTTATCCAAACTATAAAAACAAGACTTCAGTTTACCATAACATAAACAAAATGACGCTGATCATTGAGTTTTTTTAAAAATGGAATCATGTTACAGCTATGGGTCTCCCCTGATTAAGACACTAAGCAGAAGTGTCGAAGCATTTGGTCGTGAATTGTGACCTCATACATGAGCTTCATTCAGTGATCAATACCAAAGCATCAGCGATTATCCAAGAACTAAACTGGTAGGAATCAGGCAGTACCGTTGAGGTTATCAAAGAGATAAAAAAGAACTTTCGTGCAATTCGTGAGCTCATGTCTCCAATCCCTCAACATAACTGATGGTTCTAATGCGTTGTGCTAACGTCAGATGTATCCACTTTCGTCTTTCGAAAACGCACGCGTTAATGCCATTTACCACGAAGTTCTTTACAGCGTCTAAAATTAGAACGTGTGCCCTTTCTCAGCTGCCCTAGACTATACGATCTTCCTCAGCTGCTGTTTCTGAAAGTGAACCCGCACGGGAGGAAATGAAGCCCTTGGGATGTGCCCTCTTAAAGGGGCAGTGTCACGATATTTCATGCAGTCAACTTCTCAGCACTAGATCAATCAAGACCAAAAAATAATGGTGTAGTTTTCCCAATAACAACTGAAGTGCTGTGAAGCTATTCTTTGTTATTTGCATCCATGGATGGAGAGCATGGAAATGGATTGAAACTTGAAAACTGGCCAATTTTTTCAAGTTTGGAGATGGTGTCCGCAGAAAGTCGCCAAAAATTGAATACGAACAGCTCTTTGTACGTTTGAGCTTAAGTACTAATTTAGATTTTCACCCAGTTTTTTTTTTTACCTAAAAATAGCAAATTTGGCATGACAGTGCCCCTTTAAGGTTGCATAGGGTCTGTCGTTTCTGTTGTTTGTTCATTCGTTTCCCTTTTTCCTTGGCCTACCGGACCATCGACCATCTTAGTTCCGTGTGCCATTTCATCCTTTTTGTACAGACTCCACGCTGGTCCCATCCGGCAACACCGTGGCACTTCAGAGCCCTGTCAGAGGGAGAAATAATGATTCTTTTAGGAGTTGAAATCTATTTCACCTTTTTTGTGCATGTGTGCATATGGACACTCTAAACACCAGTAAAGTATGAAAACAATTTTCTTATTTCTATGAGTGACTTTTTGTACAAAGCACAAAGCCTCTCAACCGTGAACGTCCGTGCCCTTCATCTTCTTATTCTGGTCAAATCTCCTGTCTAACATCTTTGACGAGAGTTCCCATGCTTGGATCACATAATAATTCATTTACTACAAAATGAGAGAACCGCACCCTTCATCGCATGTTTGATATCGCATAGTTTAATTCGATCACGAGATCATAGTGAACTTGTTTGTTCAGGTAAAACTAGAATTCGGACTGAAACATAAGACACTGTTTATGATGTCTTCTTTCTCGCCGTCTATCTACCGTCGTGAGTTTTTGAATTCTTGAGAGTTTAGCTCCTCCTTTGGAATTCTCTTTTTTAGCCGCATGTTCCATCATTCGGGTGTGGAGAATAGAAGAGCCAAAGATAGAAAAACGGGTTCAAAGGGATTGTGTGGACGGCACCATTCGGCGGTTCACTGCCGTTCGGAGATAGATAATCCAATTGCAATAAAATCTACGCATTTCTACTACCCCGTGAAACCTACCAAAGATACGCGAAGAAGACTCTAAGCAAAAAGACAACACTTAGCGTGAGAGTGACAGGAAAGTCCCTATTGCGCAACTTTTCCGATTTCCGACACAGAAAAAAAACCGGAAAAAAAAGCCGCAGGTTTCGACTGGATTGCCATATGGCACTGACCCAGTAAAGAGAACACTGCCATCCATTTCTTTTTTTTTTTTGTTATTGATTGCTTTTTGAAGTTTCCGTCGTCTTTCTTGCCGATGTCACTCCCAAATTCTCTGTGGAAGATAATGCCGACAACGCGGCTGGTTTCGTCTCTCGCCGTAAGCGGGTTAAATGAGGATCTTTTCTCGTCGACTAACAAATTACTCTTCGAATCGATCGCGTCGTCTAAACATTTTTGTTGATGTTTCTTGCAATTATTCGGGTCTTACGGAAAGCATCTTTACTCCATACCCACTCTTGTCTTGGCGCGTTCAAGGATTACATAAATTCATGTATTTTTTATCTTCAGTTACACTCAACTATGTCGGGGTATATCACGAACTGGCAATTGACCATCTCCAATATGGCTTGACCAGTAGTAATGTAGGAAAGAGTGCCGGCATAACGCGATCCGCCGTATGCTTGGTCTGTTCCAGCTTCGCTTTTTTTCATGTTTCCTGTGACTCTAAAGGTTGCCTCATTCACTACATTTTATTCAACTGTACTTTAACGATCATTCACGAATAACTTGTAACATGCTACATGCGCCATGGAAGGCGAAGTTCACTCTATCGTACAACCTAATCTTTCTCATGGTAGGACTTAATCCTGCCGCAATAAGGAATGGATCCTTGACAAATTCGAGACATTTAGCCAAGAAGCTTTACTCACCCGGAGGTGGTTTTTCAGGAAGGTCTTGCATCCAGATCGAATTGGAATTTACAGATGTTGGTTTTTGAGGAGAGGGTAAAGCCGTAGAACTCTGAGGAAAACGTCTCGGAGCAAAGAAACATAATGGTCTCGAGTGCGGGAACCGAACCCGGGCTACATTGGTAGCAGCGAGGCGAGTGCTATCACCACTGTGCCATCCCTGCTCTCATCTTGACCTTTGGCCTGCAATGGTAGATTAGTCTCTTGTCATCTGTTTATTTTCACCCTTTGGCCCAAGAAATCACTTTGTTGTATCAGCGCCAGCTTATGTTAAATCTCATACGAAGGAAACTGCTTATCAGCTTAATCCGGAGAAATCAGTTTGAGGAATTTGGTTGAAAGAAGAACCCAAGAAAACGTTCAATAATACTCATCGCACGTAAAGATTCCGTAACGTTTCCCTACTGATTCAGCAACGGGTGTTAGCTCAATTGGAGAGACAATATATTCTACGAATTTGAAGTGTGCGTCGAGTGTGGAAAGGTATCCGGCGAGCGTACCATTTATTAAAAACCACAAGGCATTGAGAATTCGGGAACTTAGATCACAGTTAAAATTTGGTCTATGAATTCTAAAATGCGGAGAAAGTAATGGGTCCGCTGATGGATGCGTTGTTATTAGTGGGATGCTTGGTCTGACAGCTCAAGATTGAAAGTGGAAAGAGGTACAAAGTTTTTTTTTCTAAGTTGTTTGACTGTCCGCTCTAGCACGATTTCATCTTCTTTCCTTCCTAGCTCACGTTTGGATCTTGCATTACAACTTTCGCAAAAATTATTGGAAGGCGATTTTATCTCAAAGTGAAATGTCCTTTTCATTGATTCATTTGAAGATGCAGCGAATTGATTGCTAATTAATTGTTACAAGTATTTTGTGAAACTTCAGACTCTGAAGTTTCGCAGCGTGCTTTGAATTTTTTTGGATGCCTTTTAATGACCGATGTTCTGATTCTTTAAGACGAAAGAATCGTAATCTATGGTCTTCAACGATTCTAGAAAGTCGTCATTAGTCGAGTAAATGACTTTCTTTTCTTGCAGTCATTGGCCCACCTTTGTAATCATTGCTTGCGTGATTTTTCGAGATATTCATTTTCTTTCGCTGCTTTCGTTTCGAAAGCGGTCATACTTTTCTGTTTGTACAAGAAAACAAACGATCTCTTTGCACAAGTTTGTCAGAGTTGAAATCCTCACCAACCTTTAAAAAAACCTAACATTTAAGCAAAGCGGCACAGACAATTCTACGGTTCCTCAACACATTGCCAGCGACTCTCAATTCACATCCCGTCGACAATGCATTAGATTCCTTCATTGAACTGAATATTTAATGAAACTCCCCAGAACTTGGAATGCACCGCTTGCTCGATATATGTATCTTTTAGGGATTCAGCTCTACAATTTCCTGACTTTCCTACCATTATGATTAGCGTATGGATTTCTGGCGCCTTTTTTGAGGTTTATGTTCCTGAAAAGAACATATTGCTTTGGAAAGTCGAAAGGTTTGTTGAGGATAATGCGTTTGTGGTCCTTGAGGAAGGGTTATGAGTTTCGACGGGCTAATTGTAGCGCTGAATTTTGACATTTACTTTAAGCTACTCTAGACCACATTCATTTTGCATCCTTTCCCTTGTTTCTTTATATCCTAAGAATATGAATATTACATACGAGGCGGCTTCAGTAACATTCTTTGCTCTTCCAAGCCTCCGTCTCAGTATAGAGCAGTACCTGACCTCCTCTTCCAGCCATTCGTTAGGCTGTTGAAGAACAATCCGAGTAATGTCACTTTATCTTTGTTGCTGTGATTTATGGCAATATCAAAAGATTGCGCCACGTGAAATCAAGGTTGTTAGTGACAAAATTGCCCTTCATAAAATCTACGCTAGGCATTATATTGTAACAACGCCTATATTCACGTTGTCTTGACCAACCTTTGCAGTATATTTTCTATTTTTAAAGTTTTTTGGTGTGGTCACGATCTATCCAACGTAGAGCAAGTTTTGATCGTACACGGTTTTTGCAGTGGTTTAATCCTTAAAATTAGTTATTATAATGTTGTCAAGATTTGTTGTGATAAGTAAAATCATTAATGATTAAATTGTTGAGTTTGTTTTGTGATTCGAATAATGAATTTCTTGAGGTAAAGTTCGGTATTACGGATCGAAAAATTTACAGAAAAAAAATTCTAAATCACTTTGACGCATCTCGGGACCTAAGGTGTTCATCAAATGAAAACTAGAGGAAATTTGCAGTTTGATGCCTTGCGGTTTTTTAAATTCCAGGGAACGTTTTGTCCGCTTAAAATCCTTTCCTGTTCAACAGCATTTTTCAAGATAAAAGGCCTATTCTTTGTTTTGTCTGATTTCTGAATCAAATGGAGTCATTGTCTTTTGGCCACGAACAGAAAAGCAAGGTCAATGTTGTGATAATCACTTCAGCTCGAGAAAGATTGCTTCTCATGCGATGCCCTTTCGTGTGGATTTGGTTTTGTTTGCGTCACGTTTCTTCTTTACGTCAAGAAAGGTTATCAGCAATCTTAAGGCATGGATTATGTCAGGAAGCATCACGTTGCCTCTTCAAATCGAGCGCAATTTTCGCCGCTCACACTTCAGTTAAATCTTTGGGGTCAATTAACTCACCATGGATCACAAATTTCTAATTGTCACCATGTCAATAAAAGCTTCTTAGCGCAAAAAAGTCGGCTTTGTAATCTCTTGAAGCTTTTGAAACTTTTTTAGCGCAGTCAGGTTCACCTTTGTGAGAGGGTCCAATCAAGGTGGGAGGTAGGGGTGGGCGTTGCCATGACAACTAACAGAAACACTCTTGTCTGTTTAGCTCATTTAATCGCCAATGGATGGTTTGCAACCAACCTCTAGAGACACAGATGATAATGATGTAATGTACAATTGCCGGTGGACTAACAGAAGGGGCTAATCAGAGTTCTTTTGTTAAGTATCCTCCACCAAATGGCGGCGGTGACCGTCGTAACGTGAAAACCACCTTTTGTTAATTTAATAGTTAAAAGTTACTCTATTTGTTGGGGAGTCAGGGTGGTTTAGCGGTTATCAACCGCGCATGTCAACCTCTGTGACCCGGGTTCAACCCTGGCCTTGGGTCGTATGTGGGCTGAGTCTCAGTCATCTCAGTCTGACTCCGAGGGTTTTTCTCCGGGTAATCCGGTTTTCCTCCCTCATGAAAACCGACTCTCAGTCAATTACATTCCGTGCTCTGTAACCCTGTAAATTGTTTCACTTGCTTATCTGACTGGGATGATCCTCCTAACTGTCGTTTTATGCCCATTCCGTGTTTCAAATATATGAAATTCAATAATGCTTAAACATGCAGTAAGCTCATCAATGCCCTTCTGGAATTTACGCTTTGTCAAGAAGTAGCGGGTTGTGCATTCGCGCTTTTACCATTAAAACTGTTTTTCACCTGTAAATAGAGCTAGGCCAACGTAAGTAGTTCTCAGTCCAGGTATTCGTTTCGGCAGTTTAGTACTCGTCCTTGGCATTGCCAGGGTAACAACAACTAACCGTGTAGTTAAGGGCGGTGGCTCTTAACTACAGAAAGACAATAGTTGCTAAGGAAGCTTTTTAGTCAAGAGCCCTACAAAAGGGTTGCATGGATGGTCTTTGAAGTAACTTTTTTTCAAGGGAAATCTGACATCACTTCAATCAGAAAGCGCATGCGAAACTAATCCCAGTCCTCTGCCGTGCGTTTCCGAAAAAAAAAAAAAGCATGTTAAAAACTCTCAGTCAACGAAAGGAAAAGGCGGTTTTTTTCACCGGATGGGAACCGTTCCATCATTTTTCGTAAACTGTAGCATGGAATTTTTATTTGGACAAAAAATGGAAGTGATATTTTGAAAAGTGTATAAAAGGAGCGCCTTATGACGTCATACTTTTTTTGAGAAATGATTTTTTTTGTTAAAATCCATGCTACAGATTTTGTGTTAGAATGTTCTCACACTGTTGCGTAAGAATATGGTGAAAAACATAGTTAACTCGCTGAGTTTTTAGGTATTTTCTGTTTCGGTCACGTGATTTACGACATGGTTGTGAGTCGAACCAGACAAAAAATGTTGAATATAACACACTTTGCATAAAAGGAATTCGAATGGACATGTCGACATGGATTTTTTGAACAGGTGCCACTTGTTTCTCTTAGAAGATTTCTGAGGAGAGTTGTTAAAAGCTACTCCGCTTCCCCATGATTTTTTAAAAACTTTTTTCTCTTATTCAAATGTATCACACAATTTACGGCGGTCTAATTTTCGGTGATGTGTTGTAAGAATCAACTCTGCTTCATCTTAATGAATGAATGAGTGAATGAATGAATTTATTATTATTATTATTATTATTATTATTATTATTATTAGTTGTAGTAGTAGTAGTAGTAGTAGTAGTAGTAGTAGTAGTAGTAGTAGTAGTAGTAGTAGTAGTAGTAGTAGTAGTAGTAGTAGTAGTAGTACTATTAGTAGTAGTAGTAGCAGTAGTAGTAGTAGTAGTAGGAGCAGTATTATTATTATTAGGTCAACAAAGTACTTATCCACACCGTATATTAAAAATTACATTACATTACAGGAAATTTTTTTCTTTGTAGTTTCTGGCATATCCACGCTTATTTGGAATGATAAAGAATCCGTGTTTATGAAACCAAATATTAGCATTTCGTTTCTAAATCTTAAGACTATAATCTTTGGTCTTATACCTACGGATTTTGCTACGCCCATCTTTGGAAGATAAGCAAAAATGGCTAATGCAAGGAAAGACAGACAATTTTATATCAATCAAATCTCTAGTAACAATGGACTCGCCATTAAAAACCTATTCACAATTGAAATGATTTTAATTTTTTAAAAGATAATAGAAATATTACGTTACCTACCATTGGTCGACAGCTTTCCGGTAAAACCCTAAGGATCGGAAAGTAAGGGCCATACAGACTGACAGTCTTAGCATTTCGCGTTAGAGGTCAATTTTCAACGGTTATACTTAAAAAGCGCTCGGTTTCCCCAACTTGATTTTTACAAATGGGAAATACGATTTGCCTAAGACAAATTGGTGTTCTCGTTTCTTCTTTGAATCCTTGACTGTTTTGATTTTGTAGAATCATTGTTTTCTCGAGTCGTTTTTCGACATTCCTCATGATATATTCCGAGATTGTATTGTTGCCTAGTTGAAGCCGGAAAGGTTATTTGCGTAATCAAAGCCACGACACTCGTGTCGCTCCTTTAACAATATCATGGAAGCGATCATTTAGAAGTGTTTCATGTAGTGCTCCTCAGAATATTGATTTCAATGGATTGCCGTTCTTCGGCAATAAGATTCATTGAAAATAATCAACTTCACTTGAGTAGCGACGTAAAGAGTGCACATGCAGCATCTATGTAGAACGAAATTTTTACACTCGTGACTTTAGAACCAAAGGTAAAGTCTCACATGGGCAAGGTCTACTTGACGCTTACGAAGTCGATAACATAGCTCGATCCCCGAGATGGGATTCTCACTCGATTTCAAAGGAACGATTTTAATGAAACAGTGCTGGATTCAAATCGCAACATGGGGGCGGCAACGTGTTGACTAGCTTTTTACAAACGAAGCAGAGCAGAGTTTCGGAACACCAAACACAAAACAACACATTGGTGAAAACGGGATTCTTGCTCGGTGCCACCGCGTGTTGATTTGACGGCCTCAGCGATGACTGGACTACGCCGCCCTCCATCTATTTTTACTGTCTTTTTGATTCACCGGAATACAAATATGTACTCAATGGGAACATTAAGATTACAGTTCAGTACGGAGTCAGAGAAAGAAGGGCAGAAACCTTTTTGGTTCTCTGCGTCTTCGCACCTACTCATAATGTACGTGGAAAGCTTCTTAGAGAAGGGTCAGTTCTTTACGAGACTCGTAACACACTTCTCGTAAGCGTTCATAATGCAGCCACTTGTGAACAGCTGCAGCGTTTAACGTTTTTTTTATAGCTATTATAGCTAGTGGACAAGGAAGTGTACACTTTGGGAAAAATTGTTTTTAGAAAACATATTTCATGGTGAGCTTTTCCTTTATTCTTAGATATGCTAAGCGCCCAAGAGTCTTAACAGCATCTTCGAGTGATTCTTAAGCTTCTTGAGTGATTAGCAAACCTCCCAATTGAATCACGAACTGAATGTTGCAGAACTAAAAATAGGGTGAACACTTTTGTTCAACTCCACGTCTCCGTTGGCTCTGGGCTGGTCTTAATGAATGCCAACCATACACCTTTCCCCACCCCTCTCCTTCTGCTATTGCTCCGTTTTGCAGGTATTTAAAAAGCCCTATTTGCAACATCGCTTCCTTGCCGACCCGAACTAAATACAAGACTTGAGGATGTATGTCAGTGCGTGGCGTTCGAAACAATTCCGATTCGTCAGTAGTATGGTAGTTGCTTGAATTGGTTTCAAACGACGTCTCCGTCTGAATTGAGAAATTATTTTAATGCTAAACAATTTTTAACAAGACTTATTTAGGATTGGCGACACTTGATTTCGTTCGACGTTTAGAAACCTCTGCCGTGCTGTATAGTAATGGTATAGTAATGCAAGGCCTAATGCAGGCCTAATGCAGTGGCAGCTGCATTAGGCCTGGAGGTATAGCCACATGAATCGGGGAAAAACCGAAACAGAGAATCACACAGGGCCGGGACCTCTGATGCTACCACTGTTTTTTTGCCACTTTCCTTGAGGAAATGACTGTAGGGGTTTTTGTATTGCAGGTTCTATTGCGTCCTCTTGGTGTGTCGATTGTTCGGTGTGGAAATGAGGCGGGTTTTGAGCCATACCAAAAATGTGCGATTGCTTTTCCTCCTTTCCGCGTTGTGCTCAGCGTTCATAATTACCTATGAAGGGAATCTTCTTCTCCTATCTGGAAGTGGTAAGTGTGTTTGTCGTAACTAAGCGATTGACTTTGCTTGCACGTCTGAGAGCTACCACAAGAAAATTAACTTAGGTAGTAATTTGAATTCCACTGTACATTTTACGCTAAAAACCGATGTCGCATGAATCACGGAGCGATAAGTACGATATCGGTTTTTCGAGTGAAATTTTCTTTGGAATTCACCAGTTTAGCAATGAATTTTTCTTGAACCGCATGAGTTTTAAAAGGAAACAAGCACACACTCAGCGAGCGAATGGAAAAGGAAAAAAGCCATTTCGGAGTAAACTGTCAATAGCCAGCGAATAGGAATCACGCTAAAATGTTGTCAGTTCAAGGTCAAAAAAGAGTTTTACTGATGTACGTTATTCCACTTTATCTCTGAAAGCGAGGTCATTCACATTTTTATGTATTTAATTGAAAGACGCCAGGTTGGCTTGGAACAAGAATCGGCAAAATACGGCAATGCAACCAAGAAAGGACGAACTTCAAACAAGATCCGCTTCAACACTTAAATAACGTTTAGGTGCTTTAAACGAATTTCTGAAAACACAAGCTAGTGAAATTTCCCCTAATTTTGACGAGAACTCATTGCGATTATGTGTTTATAACATAAGGGCAAAATTTTCTTGTCACTGTCGAGACACATCGAAAACCAGTTGGGCAAACGGATTAAAAAGCACTTGTTCCCTTGCATTTTACAGTAAAACAAACAAATCAAAATGTCCAAAAGAGTACAGATAATTGTTACTTAATTCCAGTTGACAATAAAAATTCGATTTTCATTCCTGAACAAAAGAAAAACCGATTAAACCACTTTTTGAAAAAAACAAACGGTTTAGTGCCCAAGGAAATAATTTGTGGAGTAACTTCATCCACTAAGTATGAGCTATTACTGGTATTCTGTTTTGTTGTTGTCGTTCTGTTTCGCTCTCCTTTCGTTTCTGTTTTATTCATAGGTCCTTCAGGCATCATGTAACCTTATCAGAGCTTCTAAAGATATGCCAAAAATTGCAATACAGAGAAAAAAGCTGCTGTAAGCAAATTAAGAATAAACACTCAGCTTTAAGTTTATATCCCTCCGATGCTTGACTTGGATAACTGTGTAGCCGCCAGTGTGGACCACAGCTATCATGATATGTCATGTAGCCGCGTCGAGCCAAAGAAAGCGCGCGAAAAATGAAGCCTCGCTTATGTTGTGAGCTAACCTGGGCTGAACCTGTAATCCAATCGAAAAACCGTGGTGAGCTCTAAGCTTAAGCGCGCGATATGGTCGGCGGATACCTTGTTTTGACAGGTGTCAATTGATCAAAACATGTCCAAAGATGTATGCTGTAAACTAGCATGATACTTGGAGGGGTGGACGTACGTACGGACGGACGGTCGATGACGTCATGGCTATAAAACCAAATTTTTCGCATCGATCGGTTACCATATTTTCTTAACAATGGTGCTCCGCGTCCGCCAAAAAC
>NC_090869.1:18825499-18835499 GCF_036669935.1 Montipora foliosa | reverse complement strand
TTCTGTAGGATTGGTAAAGACGCTTTGTTGTCTTGACGAGTCAAAACAAACGCAGTAGCTATCTATTTCTACCGCAGTAGCTTTTTCTGAATCTTTTGTGATGAATGTTTTTCTTGAAAAGATAGCGCACTTTCTTTTGCGTTACCAAAAAAGAAAAAAGTCGTCATGATGCCACAAAAAGTGTGGCAAATCAAACCCTGAAAAGTTACTTTTTGTCCACCATTTGTTCTTCATATTCACTTGTCACGTATTGAAAGTTGGAGCAAGATATTCTCTTGTGGATGTAGAGGAGCCGGAAAGCAATATAGTCCAGGAGCACGTGTAATGCCGTGGGAATTTCATGAAGAAAGCAAGCCACTAGTCTGAATGTGTTAAGGGGACCCTAAATAACATGAAAAGGTTTGGTGGCAACTTTGGAACTTGCTCAGACGGGATTTACGGTGGGTCGAAAATGTGGCGTGTGTATCCCAACATGGAAACGAGGTTCACACAAAATAGTCCATAGCTCTCCATTATTTGCGTAAAATTATACCAAAATCACCACAATTATGCAAATCAATGTTTTCATTTTTGAAAATGCAATTTTAAGAAGTTATTGGGGTCACGTGACCAAGCTAGCATGAAAACGAAGTTCACACAAAAGCTTCACCGGAAAGCCCTTAAAGGCCTCGTTACGAAGACAGTACGTATGTCATCCGTGTAATCAAACATGCTGATACGGTAAGGGTATCACGTGACCATGGTTGCACGAAAACGAGGCTAAGGTAAAATCACATGGCTGCTAATTGACTGGGTGAAATGGTTGTGCGCATGCGAGATGTGTTGGCCACACTGGGTTGGTGTTAGCGTGTGTCACCTTGCTTTTATTGTTGGTTATAATTTAAGCCTTAATTATTTTCCAAAATGACATTCTTTTTAGGGAAAATATTTCACGAATTGATTAACAATATATATATGACAGACATTGGACAGGTAACTAGTTTAATCAAAATAGTCTGACATCTCCTTGTCACTCCTCACAGCACTGATATTATGTAGCCAAAACATTACAGGGGATCACGTTAACTTTTTTTTGCCATATTAGAATCACTTGTCACAGGAGTTATACTGGTATATCGAAATCTACCATAGCCTTTCTAACAAAATATCTTAGCATGGTTATCAGTTATAAAAACTGTTCCTGATTGTCCATGTGGCTCACTCCTGTTTATACAATGACTTACAATGTTCGTTTAGACTAGAATGTAGTCGCCATCATCATCTGAAATGTCTTCTTCATCTGAGTAGAGAACATCATCCTCCTGAACATCGTTATCACAGGTCACCCCATTGTCGGAGCAGTTGCAGAGGTCTTTGCACTTTAAACCAACCTTGCGGCACTGACAACGGTTAGTGGAACACCTTTCTTTGGAGCATCCACACTTTACAAGTTGAAGTATTGCTTCAGGGACTGGTGGCAGGTTTGCCATGACGAATGCCCATCAATCTTGGTCCAGTTGCCATCCATACTGGTGGTGGTAGCGCTGGGTTTGTCTGTTCCAGACCATCAACTGGTGATGTGCCTGGTGCAGTGCGGCCTGCGTTGGTGGCAGCCTGTCTGATTGTGCTCGCTTTTTCTTGAAAAGGAACCATCGTGGTTCTTTAACAGTCGTTATTGTTGTTCTCGGTTAATATAGCTAGAAGACAGACAAACTTCTCAATGGACGCCACAATTTCTTAATTCGGATGAGGAGCTTGCCCAAGTTCTGAAAGAGCAGTGATAATAGATAGAGCCGCCTCTGCAAATACCTTGAAGCAGAAAAGCTTTCCTTTTCCAGAAAAAAAACTTCCTGTGTTGTCGGCTCCGCTTAGGGCATGGAATACTGGAGGCGCTGCTATCTTCTCTGGCCGAAGGGTTTCAATAGTCGGTTGCAGCTCAATTACACGATGGTGGTGCCCTCTGCCCGTAACAAACAGCGTCTAACCCCGGTGGCCGCTTTGAATGAAAAAGGTAAATCATATCTGTAGTGAGGTTATGATGACGACCTTGAGGCGTGGAAGACACCCCCGCCACGTTCTTTGCTTGTTCAGCTAGGCGTGCGAGCTCTGGAGCTATCAGGAAGAATTTCGTCCGAGCAGCTTCATTTAGGGCGATGCCAACCAATCCTCCAGAGACGTTCATAGAGCGGTTCTTATGTTCGAGTGCAGTGTGGGCTCCTACTGCGCAGAATGGTATTTCAGCATTCTTGTTTACTACCCAGTTTCCTTTGATGAACTCTTCATAGATTTCTGGATCTGATGCTTTCAAGGATGACATCTCAGCAAGGTACACAGGAATCATACGTGCATAGTGTATTTTGTCATGGGCGAAGAGGTACTTGGTTACTCACTGGTGTTAGCAACTTCAAATGTTGACATCTTCTCAAGGATATTGAGATAACCTATAGTGCTGACCATTTCCACGTGTGCTTTCTTCACTTGGGTTCTTGTGCTATCTTTGCATGCATCACAAAGCTCTTGTGCCTAACTCTGAAGAGCCTCATGTAACTCCTGATGTTGCTTGAAAAAGGCTTCCTGGTACAAAGTGAACAAGGCCTGTAAGGTTGTGATATGCGCGTTCTCACCTCTCTTTACATGGTTGCCGTCAAGCATTTGCCGTACCGTCGAGGCACCATAAAGCTCCGCTTCAACCCAGCACATGTTAATACCGCTGTTTTCCACATATGAGCCGATGGTTCTCAACATGGCCATGTATATGTGCAACTCGCCTGGGCGAAGTATGATGTGATCCAAGTCATTTCGAGCCATTTGTAGTTTCTTTGCAGGCAAATATAGTCCCATGTTAATAAGGTCACAGCTAGGTTTTGTGGTTCAAGCATGCTATCAAGTGTATCATCCTGCACACTTCTTACCTATTTATCATGTTTCTGTGATTTTGAGAGCATCTATTACGTTTGCTTCATTTTCATGATAGACTTTTCATCTGAAAGGCCCATCCTTATAAACATGTTTGAATGCAAAGGTGTTATTCACCAGCAATACTTCATACCTCATCCTTTTGCAATGTTCCGTGCTCTCCAGTACATCTTTTTGTGTGAACCTCGTTTTCATGCAAGCATGGTCACGTGATGACCCTTACAATATAAGCATGTTTGATAACAAGGATGATATACACCCAACAATACTTTTGTTAATCTCTGTCTCCGTTAAGAGACATTCAAGGGCTTTCCAGTACAGCTTTTGTGTGAGCCTCCTTTTCATGCTAGCTTGGTAACGTGACCCCAATAACCTCTGAAAATCGCATTTTCATATTTGAAACATTTATTTGCGTAATTGGGGTGATTTTGATTCAACTTTACGCAAATAGTGTAAAGCTATGGACAATTTTATGTTTGAGCCTCGTTTCCATGTTGGGATACCCACGCCACATATAAATCCCGTCTGAGCAAGTTCCAAAGTTGCCACCAAAACTTTTCATGTAATTT
This sequence comes from Montipora foliosa, assembly GCF_036669935.1. Classification (NCBI taxonomy): domain Eukaryota; kingdom Metazoa; phylum Cnidaria; class Anthozoa; order Scleractinia; family Acroporidae; genus Montipora; species Montipora foliosa. Next base: position 18,832,035 of record NC_090869.1, on the reverse strand, counting down.
AGGGTCCCCTTAACACATTTAGACTATTGGCTCGCTTTCTTCACGAAATTCCCACGTGACTTGTTTTCATGACATTTGCTGCCGGATTATCTATTAATGTCAGAGTTATTTATTACTAAGATGATAGCGTTGTAAAGTAAAACTGAAATTAGAAATAAATTGTCTTTTCCAGCTTAATGGTCTTTATCTTTGTGAATAACTCAACAGACGGTGGGGGCTGTGTTACGAGATTTATCCAAATTTAGCGACTGGAAACAGGTTACCAAATCAAACGAAACGTAAAAAAATACTGAACTACTTGAAACAGTGGATGAAAGTTTGAATAAAACAGCAAATACAAAAAAAATGCAGGAATGGGCACAATTGAAGAAGATTGAAATGGGTTGCGATTGGGGTTTTTGGAAACCTTTCAGTTAGTAGTTTTTCAACGTTTATCTTCGTTGTTTCTTACTTGAATTATGTATGCTCGACGGGAATTTTTACGACACCAAGCTTTGAGTGGTGTTGTTTAAAAGTAATTTTTAGGTTGACCTTGAAGGGAAACGGTCAGCTGTTGCACATGCGCACTGAACACATTTTTAGCTGTTAGCAAAGGTTCATTTAAAAGGATGACCGGGTAGGGAAAAAACCTTCCTTAGCTTGTATTGATCCTTACAGTTCAAAACGATTCTTAACTTTTCACAAAGCTGTGTAGTATAAGTAATGGACCATCCCTTTAAATGATCATGTAGGAATGAATAAAATGAATAAAAGTATTTAAAAAAAACAGTTTTTTAGTTATAGAAGATCGAAGAAAACCCGATAGAATTAAAACAGATTTCACGCAGGTAAACTCCACGCGCAAAATTTGATTTAACTACCTATACAAACACTGTCTCGCTTAACAGCAATGTTATAGTACCATATCAAACACCGATAGCTGGTTAACAAGATGCACATATTAATGTGACGTAATAAATTGCCGTGGCGACAAAAAAAAACATCTTAAAAGCGCCCTCTATTTTGTGTTTAAGCACTAATATCTCAAAAGCGAACTCTGTGACCTCCATTTTTTATTGCTGAAAAGTTAAGCATGCTAAGATAAAACTCTCAGCTAAGTTTAAAAAAATTCTCTGGAGCGGATTCAGAGCGACCTGAAAATTTTCTAATTGTGAGGGTGGCTTTGAAACTGCTCCAGATAATTTTTTGAACTTTGCAGAGAGTTTTATGTTAGCGTGCTAATCTCTTTCCAGCGATAAAAAAATGAGGGTCACTGCGTTCGTTCCTGAGATATACGCATTGAAAGACAAAAATATAGGGTGTTTTTAGATGGCTCTTTTATTGCCATGGTAACGTATTACGTCACATCAATGAGCTCATCTTGTTAAGCGTTTATTGGTGTTTCATATGGTACCATAACATTGCTCTTGAGTGAAACAGTTGGTATATTCAATCCTTCCAAATAGTATACAGTTTGTTGAAAGTGTCAAAACTGGTTTGAGCCTCCTTATTAAGGCACACATGGTCACAAGACCAACCAAATCCTAGGTTTTATTTTCTCAAAAAAACGTTCGGAAAAAGGGGATCCAGAAAGAAAATTATTACGGCAACAATCGCTTGAAAAATTTTCAGCTAACAGTTCTTCAACGTTTAGCTTTGTTGTTTGTAACTAAGTGATCAAAAACAGGTGAAGAGGCATGTAGGGGATTAGCCCGAGTTCGAGGTGATTTATGGTTATCATTTCCATGGCTATTTCGGGCCATCTTGGCACATGTTCTCCCGAACGTCAACGTTTCCGCGGAATGAAACGTGAGTGCAGCCGCTGTCTTTCCAAAAGTACTTGCTCTGGACAAAATGAGAAAATTGCACTCGGACAACAAAAAATGGTCTACAATAATATCGAACATACTTTCCACGGATTCCGAACGTGTCAGCATTGTCAAACGTGTTATGTGTTGCGGAGTTATCATTTGGGTGACTGTATTTGCGGAATAGTTCTCGATTGCAAACTTTTTAACCTTAATATCGTCCGTTGCAAGAAACCATCGTATCTTTCTTTCCATGAAACGTGTTTGATTTCGTGTCGAAATTGCTTCACTACACTCCTGAGCGCAATTAAAGAAGTCTTTGTAATTAATGTCATTATACTGGAAGCCCTTTCGTAAGGACATGTCGCCCATTCTAACTTGTATCCCAATCTTAAAAGCCGATCTTTCAAGACTGAGTGAATTCCGCGTTGATTCAAGCCGTTCTTCTAATGTGCGTGTCTTTCGAAAGAGAAATTCAAAAGCACAGCCTACCAAACTGTAATACGTTCCTCTGGAACTGATCCCCAATTCGATGGCACGATTTTTCAAGAATTCGTTTTTCAATAAAACATCGACAAAATACCACATTCCCACTACTTTTTCAACAGGTCGGTCAAAGAACGCCTGTAAATCGGTTTTCTGTATCCAAGCTGCCAACTTTGCTTTGGAATCGATTACGTTAAAAGTGCCATTTCTTTTTGGGTGGTATTTGGGCTTCCGTTTGTATCCCCAAAGATGCTTCCTCGTCTTAAGTTCGTGTAGTTCCTTGACAGGATAATTCCACGCAATGTTATTTGTAGAAAGGTAACGTTCGAGTGGTACCCCTGCATCCACATCCCATTCAATCAAAAATGCTCGTTGGGTTAAAATGGAAAGATAGAGAAGTGACGTAACTGCAGCTAAGCGGTTGCCATAACCAGAACATCCATATTCTTGCTCTTTGCAAGTAAACACAATAAACTTTCGCGGTCTGCGTGCCTCTAAAATATCTTTGTGAAGACTCTTGTATTCTTCTTGCCATTTATGACTGCACGTTTCATTATAACGTTGCCTGTTGGAGTAAAACCCGCCTCGAAACATTTTCGAAACAACACCTTCAATCCATGACCTTTTCCGCTGTTGCATTTTATCGTCTTTGAAGGTGTTAAATCGGGTATTTGCGCTAGACTTTATTCCATATGATTCCCACGGCCAAGGGTTACGTATTTCTAAAACGGGTAGACAGAATATGTAATGTCAGAGTGCTAGTAAAGACAATATGACGCCTTCTTTGCTAATGGTAAGTTTTTAATGAATCCTGGGTTTGTCCAGTCCCTTAAGGGCGCTAACGACCAGGTTGGGAGTCTTTTAAATTGACAGTTGTGTCCGTCGACTCCAACAAGCTGGGGCTGAATTTACCCAGGATCATTAGGCATCGGCGTACGGAAAAAAGTTTTATTGGGGGATGAACATTATTTGTCCGAATGAACTGGTGCAAAGGTGCAATGAGATGATTCTTTCGTGAAGTCATGTTAATTGCCCATACTATGAGAGCACGGGCGATCAAAATAGTACAAATATTTTCGGTAAATCGAGTTGAAGATTCTAAAGTACCAAAAAAAAGTGAGTTATAAAACGTACTCGGTTAAAATAAAAACAAAATGGCCGCCAAATTAACCTTTATTATCAAATTCCAGTCCCTTAAAAGAAATATAATTTTTCACGTTGTTATTGTAAGATAGTTTTGTGCTGGTATGTAGATTTCGTTGGCATGCAGGTTACATATTTACGCTAAGTAGTTAATATTTAAGGAGTTTGTCCGTTAGGAGTTGTCACTTCGACGGCATCTCCGCTTTTGATCAGTTCATTTCGGAAATTTTGTTTTTAGTTTATTTTCGTGCTATGTCTAATCCACCGCCGGAAACTGCATCATTCCAACCTCAACAGATAGACTTTTCTAATTCCGAGACGATCTCGCTGATTTCTTCCCTTCTTGATTCGAAGTTGCAGAAAACATTTGGCGATTTCAAGCGCTCCTTGGACGAACGCGAGGTGGAGACTCGGCGAGAACTAAAGAAATTGAAAACAGACTCTAAGGCAGCTAGTTCACTTCAATTTAAAGGTAACAGAATCCAGTTTGAGTTTAATACACAACTCCTTGACTGCCTTGATCTGGCTATCTCTAATCTGTCCGAGGGAAACCTGCTGGCTGTTCAAGAACATCTCCAAAAGGCCAAGTCTGACCTTGAGAAACGCATCAAGTTGATCCGCTTTGCTGATAAAAGTCCCGCTGGCTGGGCTGCAGTTGAAGAATATGAGTCCGACGAACTCGCTGAAAATTCGGAAGACGAGAAGAAACTTCGGGCAGCTGAGCGTCGTGCGTTTACCAAGATTAAGCAGAAGTCTTCCGGCAAATCTCGTGTTTCAAGGTTCTCAAATGCTGCTAAATTCCGAGATTTTCAGGCTGTACAAGTCCCTGGATCTTCGACTTCTGCTGTTACGTCTTTTCCATTTTCTGCTCACCGCTCTTATTTTCATCAGCCCTTTCGTGCCGTCCGACACGTCCAGCCTTCTGACATCTGCTTTAACTGCAATCAGCGAGGACACTGGTCTAATTCGCCAGCCTGTCCTTTGTTCTACAAAACAAGAGCTAGTCTCCCCAGCACTGCCGCCAGTTCAACGTCTACAAAGTCAACCACCGTCTGATTTGGCAAATGTTCTTGCACGATTGGGTCCAGATAAGTACTCTGACTTTGACTTTGACTTGGATCACATTTCTCTTGATTCTTACTTTGCAGAATATTTTGAAGGCTCTAGTCAAGTTATTGTTAAGGGTAGGCTTAAAGCTAATATTTCCTTTTGGCAAAGCATTGGTGCCTCTAAGTTTATTTTAGATACCTTAAGTTTTGGTTATAAGATTCCCTTTTCACGGGAACCTACAATTGTTTTTCTTAATAATAATCGCTCAGCTTTGGGTGAGAGTGATTTTGTAGAATCCGCTATTCAGGAGTTACTTAGGGTTGGCTCTATTGTTTCGTGTACTTGCCCACCTGACGTGGTTAACCCATTGTCTGTTTCTGTACAGTCAGGTGGTAAGAAGAGGCTTATATTGGATCTTAGGCATGTTAATTTCTTTGTGAATAAGTCCAAAATTAAGTTTGAGGATGCTCAGTCTATGCTAAATTTTTTGATCGGCGAGTCTCTTTCTAATTTGTGGGCTTATTCTTTCGATATTAAGTCTGGGTATCATCATGTTGAAATTTACCCCACACATCAAAGATTTCTCGGTTTTTCGTGGGTTTTCAATGGGGTTCGGAAATATTTTAAGTTTGTCTTCCTGCCCTTTGGTCTTTCTACGGGCCCTTATATTTTCACCAAAGTTATGCGTCCCCTCGTCAAGCATTGGCGTTCTCAGGCCCTCCGCATTGTAGTTTATTTAGATGACGGTCTGGGAGTATGTGGTACGAAGGATACTTGCCTTCGACAATCTTTGTTGGTGCATTCTGATTTAATTAGCTCGGGGTTCGTCCCAAACAAAGATAAGTGTATGTGGATCCCTAGTCAGTTGCTTCGCTGGCTTGGTTTTCACTGGGATTTTGCTCGGGGCTTGTTGTCTATTCCTGAAGATAAGATATCAGTTCTGCTTGCGTCCATAGGGGAGGTTTTTAGTTCTCGTGTAGTAACTGCCAGGATGCTGGCTCAGGTTACCGGGCGTATCATTTCCTGTATGCTTGTTTTTGGCCATATTTGCAAGATTATGACGAAAGCATTGCATTCTGTTATTGTAGATAGAGCATCTTGGAATGCCGGGGTTTTTCTTACTGATGAAGCTATTTCTGAGTTAAATTATTGGTGTGCCAATGCTCGGGCACTTAATTCTAGACCTTTTGTCTATCCAGTTAATGTTCCTCATCACATTGTCTATTCCGACGCTAGTGACGTTGCTTGCGCTTCTTACATTTATGTTGAGGTCGACGGGTTTCTTGTTGCCCACAAGAATTTTGATGATCTTGAAATGAAGCAAAGCTCCACTTGGAGGGAATTGAAGTCTGTTAGTTTTGCGTTGAGAAGTTTTGCTCCCATTTTGCATAATTCCTCTGTTAAGCTTTATACTGATAATAAAGCTGTAGCGTTCATTACAGATTCCGGGAGCAATAAGCCACATTTAAATACTATTGCTAAGGATATTTTCTGTTTGTCTTCTGCTCATGGTATTAGGTTGTCAGTGGAATGGATTCCTCGTACGCTTAATCAGAAAGCTGATTATTACAGTAAGATCGTTGATTTTGACGACTGGTGTGTTTCCAACGATTATTTTCGTGCAATAGATTCTCGATGGGGTCCTTTCACTGTAGATTGTTTTGCTAGTTATGCAAATACCAAGTTGCCTAGGTTCTATTCGCGCTTTTACAGTCCCAACACTTTGGGTGTAGATGCTCTTAGTCATAGCTGGCAAGGTGAGAACTGTTGGTTGGTCCCTCCTGTTTGCCTTGTCACTCAAGTTATTGAGCATGTCAAATTATGTAAGTGCGTAGGCGCCCTTGTGGTCCCTTATTGGCCGTCTGCCATTTTTTGGCCATCCATCATTAATGAAGGTCGTTCTTTCCGTAGTTATATTGTTGACTTCCTTTACGTTGCTGAAGGGAAGCGAGTTTTTGTTCACGGCGTTAATAAGAATTGTATTTTTGGTTCTGATAATTTTAGTTCGTCTGTCCTTTTCTTGCGTATTAATGGCGCCAATTAAATCTAAGCAATTAGATTGTATTTTTT